>NW_027327721.1:0-249171 GCF_047675955.1 Chlorocebus sabaeus
AAAAAAAAAAAAAAAAAAAAAGGTAACAATTTAGTTTATTTTACAACGATAAAGTCATTACATCTTAACACAGTCTTCAAGAAGAAACCATTTTCCCAAATAAGTAGCAGCGTGGCAACAGTTTGTGCTGCTGTGAAAACACCTAACATCTCTGCACCTCAGACAGCAGGGTTCTCATGCCTGCATCTGCATTCAGTGGGCTGCAGAGCCGTGGCTCAAGTTTATGAAGGAAGTCCGACCCCATGCTGATATACAAGTAGGAAGCAGTATTTTCATTGTGTTTTCAGATCATTTTAGGTATTCTCTGCTGCAAAATGTAATAAGTGGCACTTCCGCACAGGCTGTCTGCAACGCAGAGTCTGTGCTCTGGTCGACGGGCCTTTCTGCCCCAATTCCTTCTGAGTCAACTGGTCCATCCTACACTTGAATGACTTTTACCAGCACACGATTTTGTAATCACACATTGGTTAGAAAACACTGGTTCAGAATTATGAGCAACTTCCACATTTCGTTCTATATCAAAAAACAAACAAACAAACAAAAACACATCAATATCACCATTGGTCACATGAGAAAGTGGTGGACACAAGATTTTTATATTTTAATACTCATTGGAAAGCTCAAATGTCTATCATTGGGAATAATGTAAGGAACTTTCCTTGAGATGAAAGTCATTTTGTTCATTTTTCAGGCCACACCTGCAAATACCTCCATCTGAAGTGGCATCGTTTGTAAGTCATTCCTTCTATAAAGGCGGCCATTAGTGGAAGAAGTGGTTCTGCAGGTTCAAAGCTCAGAGGCACCAGTGCTCGCTCAAGATAACCGTAAAATCCGCAAAAGACGCACCTGTGCACACTTCCTGTTTCTCACTCAGAACATTCCAGAAGGAACCCTGAATCCCGATGCCGCAGCGGGACTGAAGTTTGCTCTCACCCACATAATAAACCCAGGGAGCTCCCCCAACCCCCACCCCGAGGCCACAGCCTTGGTTCTCTGTCTGGTCTAGGAGGGCTCCTGCAGCTCCAGCCTAACAGGGAAAAGCAGGCACCCACATGTCAGAAAGCCCTCCCAAGGCCCGGCGAACACTTCTGCTTATGTGCCAGCCAAGTGCGTTTGACAAGGCTACAGCCAGCTGTACGGCAGAGAGCGAGGTACCCAGCAAGTACTCAGGGCTCACTTTATGGAGGAGGAAGCCAGGCAGATAGTGAGGTACCTAGCAGGGTTCCGAGGAGGAAAGGAGGATAGAGACAAGGGTGCTGGAACAGTCTGTCATAACCTTTAGCATTTACAAGGCTCGCTGAAGATTATCCGATTTGATCTTAACAGCTTACAAGATAGGCAGAGGCATGACTGTTTTCACTTCATAAAGAGATCCCGAGAACTGATGATGAGCACGTGATCTTCCCATAGGCTCCCAGAAATCATCCTCAAATCATCTCTCAGTTGTATACATGTGATAATATCTCAGTCTCCTCTCTGCAGGGGAATTTTAATGCTGCTGTGCTGTTGCTTCGCACCCCTGCCTTCTCCTGAATTACAGCGATGCCCACCATCCATGGGGAGTCCGCACCACCCCACCCCCCGCTACAGCTGATGACTTGGGTCACCCTGATCTTTCATTTCCACCTGCAGAGACCTGTTCTTCCTTCAAATGCAGCTCAAACTCACTCATTGTGTGAAGCCTTTTCCAGCCATCACAACTGTCATGTGTAAAATCAGTCTATGGAATGCTTCATTTAGGAGGAGCTTATGTTGCCTCGTTGGCTGTGATCAGGGCCAAATTCTGAGCAAACCCGGAGGTCCCCTCTCCCCATCTCTGCTCCAGTGCACTTAAAACAAGGATTCCTGGAAGCACCTTTTGAGTCCAATTCACGCATGAGTCTGCCCCACACCCTGCAGAAAAGCCCTGGTGGTCGGTGATCAGGGTTCGGGGCCTCCAGGTGGGTAAGGATAGTTTAGTGCACTCTCTGGACTTGACGTTCAGAGACCCGCTGCTGGAAGGGAAGAAACTTGCATCCTGTGAAACATCCAGGCCCCAAGACCCACTTAGGAGCAGAAAACGGGGAAGGAGTCTCAAACAGACTCTCAGGAGGGCAGACAGCAGGAGCCATGGTGGCCACCAAGGAGGGAGGGAAGCAGGCAGTGAGGCCACAGGTGATGTGGCCGGGAGGGAGGTGATGTGACCAGAGGTGACGTGGTGGGGGGATGACACGGCGTGGTGTGGGGAGGAGATGTGGCCAGGGGCAACGTGGCCAGGGAAGGAGACACGGCGGGAAGGAAGTGACAAGAGGGGTCTCCAGGCCTCAGACTGTACCTGATTTATAGATGACATTTTAATTAAGATGTTATATCTAACTTTAACGAAAAGTAGCAATTTAGAACCACTGTGCACATTTAAAGCACGGTACAAATTGAGCACATTTCCCAACCCGTAGAACAGTGTATTGAAGGAAAAAACAGTAGCTCACCAAAAACAACAACAACAACAACAACAAAAACAGTGAGCAAAGAAAAAATTCATTTAAGATCAGAAATAAAGAGATACTACAGCTCTTCTAGTCCAATCCCCATCCTAACATGAAAGGGGTGAAAAAGGAAGTAGATTCTAGTCAGTCAGAATTAAAAGCAAAACCGATCCACTTTACTTTCTACTTGACAGAAAACAAACTCATCAAGGAATCCCCACAAACAGTAGCTTTAGTAGTTCCCAAAATGCGAGATTCACCTACAAATTAAATCAACTGTTAAGTGTGTATAAAGTAATCTTTTTAATTATTTCCTTCCTCATCCCCAAGGGCTTTTTTAGACCTTGTTTCCCTGTAACTGCCTCCAACACCCAGGAAATTTAAACCCCACAAGTAAACTGTGTCTCAATTCATGCACAGCGTCCTTTGGAGTACACAGTCCGTTGCTCTAAGACGATCTTGTCACCTAAGCACCGAGTACAGCCTGAGAACGCACAACACGCACTCACACGAACTCGGACAGACAATAGGTGAGATATGGCACATGAGGAGGAAGACAAGATAAATGAGCTTCACCGACACCCCAGATCCCAAAAGAAGTAGCACACGCAACCTGCTGGGGTGCAGGTGACTCCTGGAAAACAGCCAAGGCAGCATTTGGAGAAGCAGCACCGCAGGCCAGGAGGGTCTAGGGGCTTTAGAAGCGAGGGGCACCCCGACCAGGTACTGGGGGATTCAGAAGGGAGGGGCGCCCCGACCAGATGCTGGGGGATTCAGAAGGGAGGGGGGCCCCGACCAGGTGCTGGGGCTTCAGAGGGGAGTGGTGCCCCGATCACTTCCTGGGGGCTTCAGAGGGGAGGGGTACCCTAACCACGTGCTGGGACTTCAGACTAGAAGGGGCCCCTACCGAGTCGTGGGGGCGGCAGGACAAGCCCAGGGTTCCGTCGTCACTTTTCACTCCCTACTCTCGAATCTCGCCCTGAAGTTGCAGCCAGTCCAGGTATTCATTTACCCATAAAATTAAGTATCTGTGAGTAACACAAGTCACTAATCCACACAGATCTGAGTCCACAGATACCTCCCAGAGACTCCACCATCCCTTCTGGTAGAAGAGCAGCCCACGGGCCCACGCTGCTAGGAAGGGAGACTGTCTCCAGCCTGACGTTGCAGAGTCCTCAACACAAAGTCTACCTTCTGGAACCATGCCGTCTCCTACAGAAGCAACTAGGGGCATGTAGGGTTTTTTTAAAATCTTTTTTTTTTTTTTCTTAAGACAGAGTCTCTCTCTGTCACCCAGGCTGGAGTGCAGTGGCTTGATCTCGGCTTGCTGCAACCTCTGCCTCTCGAGTTCAAGTGATTCTTCTGCCTCTGTCTCCCGAGTAGCTGGGAACACAGGCGCCTGTCACCATGCCAGACTCATTTTTTATACTTTTAAGTACAGATGGGATTTCGCCTTGTTGGCCAGGCTGGTCTTGAACACCTGACCTCACGTGATCCACCTGCCTCGACCTCCCAAACTGCTGGTAATACACGCATGAGCCACGGTGCCCGGCCCATATAGCTATTTAAATTTGACTAAAATTAAAGAAAATTAGAAGTTCAGTTTCTCATTTACACTGCAAGCATTCAGTTACCCACAGGTGGCCACTGACCAGAAGCTGATAGAGATGTCACACTCCACACTGCAGAAGGATCTAAGGACGAAATGGCTCTAAGATCATCTCGACATCTTTATATTGAAGCTACTGAAGTTTTACTCTGATTATTATAGACATCAGCATTCTGTCACTTAAAAATGTCAGTGCTATTGCAAGGATCAGATCTGTGACTTCCCAGCAGCTCTTATCTTCCTAGACAGAAAACTGTAGAGCATCTGCACTCTGCCTCCACACTAAGGGATAGTAGAAGCCTCCGTGTAAAATCAGGGGGCGAAAAAAAAAAAATGAATCCCTAGTCAGCCTCTCCCCTTACGATTTTGTGAAACTTCTCTTAATATGCAGAATAACTGCCAGAGTTGCAATAAAGAAGCATCCCTTGACCAGGAAGCAACAGGGAAACACGAGGAGGGAGATGCGAGGACCCTCCGTTCCCTCTGGGACCCCAGGCCCAGCCCGGCAGACCTGCACACCTGATGCGAACCATACACACGGCTTCCCTGGGCCTCGGTCCCCTGCTCTGCCCTCACTGGCCACTGTGGCTCTGGGTAGAGGCAGTTCCCTGAGCCCCAACACCCACAGCCAGTCCCCTCCTTGCAGGTCTCAGCTGTGCTCTCACTGCCTCCCTGATGCTTCTCATCATCATCCGCGTACTGTGTCGCCTCTACCCCACAGCCCTTGCTACCGCCCACCCACCACGGAGCCTAGCACACAGCAGGTGCCCGAGACGCCCCAATGGGCGAGCATGCCAGGGTAGGGCTTGGAGTTCCAAGGGCCACGTCCCGCATAGCACCACAAGCGCCACAGAGGCTATGGAAAGGGTCCAGGCTTCAGGCCTGCACTCAGCTTCTCCCGGCCCCGGAGGCCAAGAACCTAGCAAGGGAGTGCAGCCGGAAGCAGGATCCCAAACCCCCTTCCTGCTCCTCAAGAGGAAGGGGGCCTCGGGGCACAACCCCATGAGCGCCTTCCTCCTGCCAGGTTACCTGTCACAGCACCGACACCTTCACTGCAGGGAAACCCACTCCTGTGAGGAGAAAAACACCAAGTACAACAGGAGCCACGTCCCCCTCAGCGTCTGCTGAGCCCAATAGCGACAGCAGCAGCCGGGCCCCCACTCAGCATGCACCGACTCCGATCCCGCCAGGCACACCACAACGCCGACCATCTTGAAGCTCAGCTTGACTCATCAGGGCCCTCTTCCAGGAGAGCTCGGCATGTCTACCTTCCCTGGGCTCACAGAAAGGAGCGGGACTCGGACCCGAGTGTGCACAGAGTTAAGCTCCCACTAGCTATGCAGACAACCTCCCTAGCCCTGGCCTGCGAAGGGGCCAAGCGCAAATAGCCATCTTTTGCCCGCACAGGTACAGAATTCAACCAGCTCTCTCAATGGAATCGTGACAGGTCAACTCCAGGCTCCTCAGTGCTCTGGGGTTCACCTCGGGCCACTGCACCTTTGAAACGTGGCTGTGGACTCCTCTAGGCTGCTCAGTGTCACGGCCCATTTCATTCAGACACTGCAGGCCTCTGCCGTGGTGTCAATACTCAGGACACCCCTGCCGGCATCCTCCGAGATGCTGCTGCAGCTGCTGTGATCTGAAAACAGCCATGCACAGGCATCAAAGGGAGGACTTCTCAAGTCTCCTCCAAGAGCAGTGGCTACAGCTTTGGAAGACGTTGCACTGAATCCTGGGTGAGCCTGGCTCAGTCTGCTATCTAAGCCGGGTTGCTGGGGAGACACCTTCTGTTGTAACTGACAGAGGTTCTTGGTGGAAGCTCTATCAAGACTGATAATCGCAACTAGCCTGAGATTTACTATCCATACGTTCTATTTGACGTTTAAAAGGAAAGCATCATGAAGTTCCAGTAGCAAGGAATTTTCTATAATCTATCACATCCACATACAGCAGAAATGTAGCTAAAATGTTCATAGGGTCTATGCAGAGGAAGAGACGGGTCTATTTCAGGAAAAGTGCTTCCTGGCTTTTCAGAAACATAGTGAAATCCCTGCCAAGTAAAAGGTTGTTTATACTTTTGCTTTGGAAACAGAGGGAAAGTTCTTCCTTATTACTTGAATACATTGACTATATTTAAGTGTTCTGGTAGACTAAGTATTAAATATTCAAAGGAAGTAATTCTGTTCGGTCCATTTCATTCTTTAAATGTAGCTTTCAAAAACTGACAAATACCTGGCCGGGCGCGGTGGCTCACGCCTGTAATCCCAGCACTTTGGGAGGCCGAGGCGGGTGGATCACGATGTCAGGAGATGGAGACCATCCTGGCTAACACGGTGAAGCCCCGTCTCAACTAAAAACACAAAAAACTAGCCTGTTGTGGTGGCGGACACCTGTGGTCCCAGCTACTCGAGAGGTTGAGGCAGCAGAATGGCATGACCTGGAGGCGGAGCTTGCACTGAGCCGAGATCACACCACTGCACTCCAGCCTGGGCAACAGAGCAAGACTCCGTCTCGAAAAAGAAAAAAAAAAAAGTAGCAAACACCCCATGTCTGCCCTGGCTCCAGTCATCTCCACGGAGTGGACAGAGCTTGGGAAAAGCTCACTGTGGAGGCCCAGAAGGCCGGGCCTGGCCTTTGCTCAGCAGATGAGCAAGAGGGTCAGTCACCCTAGGGAAGAAGCCCATATTTGCTATGTTACTGATGATAGCCACATAAATTTCTATTTTGCCTCCCACACAGGCCTGGGGATCTATGTTTGAGCAAGCAGCTCATGCCAACAGTCCTTCCATGCCATCATTTCCCTGACCTCCCCCAGAAAAGCCAGGCCAGGCAGCATCCCCACACGGGCACTGGGGCCCAGGAAGATCCTGGTCCTGCCCCTCTTCTCTCTCATCCCTGCAGCACCCTGGCTTGCTGTGGAAGCCCAGCAGTGCTGGCTAAACCCACGTTCACCTGGGGCATTCAGGAGAAGCCTCTGTGCAGAAATCAACTGGGAAGTAGGATTGTGTGTGCTGGCAGGTCACTCGAATGGGTTTGCAGAACTCAGTTTTCAACACAGGTGCCGCCACCAAGTCCCTGAAGACCTTTGTGATCCTAGAGCCACAGAGCCATTTGCGGCACTCTCACAATCTCTACCAACCCTGCACAGAGGCCCTGTTTTTCCAAAGGACCATAAAATTTTCCATGTAAACAAACTTTGACATAATGAAATAAAGTGAAGTCACTACTTCTATTTTCTATTAATCCATTCATTCAAACAAGTATCTCTTGAGTATGTGCATCGAATACTGTGGAATTAGGATTTAGTCCATGCCTTCAAGAAACATACATCACAGAAGAAAGGGCATAGCTTGTAACTAACAGTGCTGAACAGGCAAGAAATACACATCACAGAAGGAAAAGTAGAGCTTGTAACTGTAACAGTGGTGAACAGGCAAGAAATAAACATCATAGAAGGAAAGGTAGAGCTTGTAACTAACATCATAGAAGGAAAGGTAGAGCTTGTAACTAACAGTGGTGAACAGGCAAGAAATACACATCGCAGAGGAAATGGTAGAGCTTGTAACTGTAACAGTGGTGAGCAGGCAAGAAATACACATCGCAGAAGGAAAGGTAGAGCTTGTAACTAACATCATAGAAGGAAAGGTGTAGCTTATAACTAACAGTGGTGAACAGGACAGAATCTCACAGGCTCGTCAGGAGCCACCGAGGAGGAAGCCATGGTTCACATTCACCTGCAGTAGGTAAATGTTTCCTGGATAAAGTAACTTTTCTAAAGCGATATCTGCTCCTTATTGTTTAATCTTGCTCGATAGGGTATTAAATTACCACTTTATGTGCTGCTTATATAAAATACATCATTGTCAGGGGAGGTTATAAAATACTACTTCACACAAGCTTGGGCTGTGAATGGTGCGAGGCAATGGGACGATGTGTTCTCGTGTTCTCGAGACGCAGAAGGGGCAAGACCCTGCTTCCCTTCTCCTCCCCACCGCCCTGTTCCCAGATGAGGGGCGGAGGCAAGGCCGCCATGCAGTCCTAGAGCTGGCTCCAGGGCCACGACACCACGCCCAGACTCTGCGCCCCATGCAAGAAATACAGACTGTGGGGCAATCACCAATTTGCCTGGCAGTGGGGAGAGTCCTTCATCAAAAGCCTGTGCTTCCAGGAGCCGGGACAAAGCAGGAGCCAAAGCAGGAGCCGCTAGGAAAACTGTTCCGGGTGCTCCTGAAACCTGGGCAGAGTCACAGTCTGGCAGGAAGCACCAGTGATGCAGGTGTGCCCAAGACTGCAAGGATGGCCAGATGCCTGGAGACCAGACCGGCCTGCAGGAGATGACCACCTCTCTCTGGTTCATTAGAGACAGTCTGGGCTTCTCTTTTGTATGTGGAGTCTCACAGTACAGAAATGTCACAAAGAGTTTAGACTTCATATACCCCAATTTTTAAAATTAAAAAACCACAATTATTTCAGCTAATTCTAAATCCAACAAAGAAAAATAAATAAGTATGTCAAAGCATGCCTCAAAAATGTAAACCTCAATCTCTTTACCCATAGGAGACCCAAAATTTAGTGTACCTTTTCTTCAGTATGATCTCATTTTTTTTAAAGCCATTACTGAAGTGTCTCCTCACTGCCCCATGAGGAGGTTCATGGGCTCTTCAAGGCGCTTTGCTGTTTCATCATTTTTTAGATTTAAGGGCAGGATCATTTTCCCACACTTGCTTGCTTCCCTGATCACCAATTTTTCACAACAACATCATTGTGCCTCAGAAAACCTAGTAACTGAACTTCATTAAAAGTGAAAACAATAAGGACATGTTGGCTGCTATGACAGCATCCTCAGTCACTGAATCTCCCTGGGGGACCAGACACACCCCCAATCTCCTTGTAACCCCAGCATGCAGGTATCGCTGCGGCTGACAGGACTGACCCACCCTGGGGGAGGCATGAAAGCAAAGGGAAGAGAAGGCAGGTGACCCATTTAGGAAACTCGGGTGATCCTCTTGAGTCACGTTTCTCAGGGTGTCAGGGAACAAGCCACATGTAGGGAACCTCCTTGGCCTGGCAGGTGGCAGACTCCTGGGACCCTCCTCAGACACGTTAATCAGAGAATCTAAAGGCGGGCAAACTCTGAAAAGTATCTGTAAAGGAAGTACTTAGCTCTGCTGTGAGCCCACTACATGCGGGGTCGCGCAGGACGCCGCTCCCAGCGTCCAGTCTCCATTTCACCCTCCTGGGAGGAACACCCATCAAGTCACAGAGCACGGTCTTCAGCGAACACCTTCCTGCGCGACCTCCACTGTCGCCCAGCCCTGCAGGAGTAGCCGCTGAGTAGGGGAAACAAGTCTTTGCTCCTGAGCCGGCCACCTTGACGCTGGGCATAAAACCAGCACTGCTACGTCTCTGGGGAAAGGAGCGGCCCTGGGCAGGAATGCACTTGGCAGCCCCAGGGAGTGGCCAGGTGTGGAGGACCAGGCCTCTGCCTGCAGACACGTCAGCACAGCATCCTGGAGCAGAACCTCCAGCCCAGCTGAGCCTACAGATGGCTGCAGCCCTCGACAGCATCTTCACGGTGACCAGGGGACTGGGCCAGAGCCGCTCAGCAAGGCTGCCCTGAATTTGCAACCTGAAGAAGCTGTACAGTCGTATGTGTACTTTGCCTTAAGCCCCTAGGTTTTGGGGTCACTTGTCACACAGCGACAGACAGTGGATGTGCACGGACTCCCAGGCCACGATGGCCTCTGCCGGCCTCACCCGGGCTGTCTCATCTGTTCCCGTGACATCACGTTTCTCAGAGCCAAAGGCTGCCAGGATCCCCTCTTTTCTTCACGAAGTCGTTACAAGCTCACGATACAAACTGAAAAAAAAAAAATCTATAAAATACAACGTATGATGCAATACAAGGTGAATGCCCAGGCACATACACACACGAAGCAGGCACAAGTGCGAAACAGGCACATGCACAAACAGGTGTACATGCATGAAACAGGTGCACGCGTGAAGGTGTACACTCGTCAAACAGGTGTACATACACACATGAAAGCACCAGACATGAAGGGCTGTCTTTGGGAGCCTAGTTTTTAGACATCTCCCTCACCCTTTTACATCTGCATGATCACAAACACAGCACACCCCAGTACTGAGGGGAAGCCCCAGCTTCTCATGGGGGCACATGAGGCTTTTTATTTATGCCACAGATTGCATCACTACATTCTAGAACTGCAAGGCCCCCCCAATGCCAGGACTGGGTTAGGTCCACCCTGTGCTCCAAGGACCAAGCCGCCTGCCAGCCCACACAGACCTGCCCCTCAGGGATGGTGTGGCTGCTTCTAAAACAGAGGCTCAGGCCCACCCAGAGACCTGCAGTACCTGTTATTAAATGAAGACTTGGTTGTGGGTAAACGTGAAGATTTTTATTAAACGTGACTCTGCAACATTCAAAGGACCATAACTGAATGCTCCTTTCGCAGCCACGGCATGTCCAGACGCTCATAGAGAAGGCCAGGGCGTGGGAAGCCACAGAGCCCTGACAAGGCAGACTTGGAGCTGTGTGGCGCAGTTAGCACCCATTTTGTGTTGATACTTGCCTTTTATATTCAGATTAAAATAAAAAATATGCAAAAGTAGCTCACATTCTATTTCAATTCTCTATTTTTGTAGTAACTGGGCCCCTTTCCCTCTGGTTTCCCAGCCGAGTGATAAATAGGCCCAGATGGGATTTGTCAAAGTCTGGGTGTCTGTTGTAGAGTAAGTGAGGGGGGTAGGGAGGGGATCAGGAGTGGTAAGGAGGAGTGGGGGATAGGGAGGGACAGAGGGAAGGAGACAGAGAAACCGCCGAAGGCTGGAGGCAGGAGGGATGCTCCTTGGCAGCCTCAGGCTCCCCGTTCCAAGGTAACTGAGCTGGCATCAGGCATGCGGTGCCATCATATGACTTGGCTGACACACGCCAGAATGACAACAAAATGCTTAAGGAGAAGAGTAAGCACCAGCATCTTCAGATTAGGGTAGAGTCCCGGTTTCACACTTGCCTTGTATGACATTCTATAAATTGTAAAGATAATGCATTTTCTTACCAGCCACGCTGTTCCCCAAATACTAACTATAATAAAGACCAGACAGCCTCTGAGTACTGAGCGTGTGTCAAGCCTTGTGAGGTAGGCATCATTTACTTTGCTAGAGAAAGAAACAGGCCCTGAGAGAAATTTCCTGAGGTGAGGCAGCTGTCTCCAAACCCACCCCGGGCCTCCTGACCCTGAACGTGGAGGACCCAAGTCATTCACGTGAATAATTTACCTACATGCCTGTCAGATTGAGATTCAACCCCCAGATCTAATCATCTCTATGCAGGAATGTGTCAAGGAAGGTATACCATTCTATGAGTTCGAGCTGGGGGAACAAAGGCAGGCAACCCTCGACAAACACGTGGTGCAGAGGTGGGCGCCCAGCGCCAGGGCGGACAGGAGCATGTCCAGCCCTGCCCAGTCACAGACCCACCCTGCCATGCTAGTGCAGGGGCCGCCACCGCGTCTCGGGGAAAAGCAGCTTCTCCTGCACAGGAATCTACCCTTCAAAGTGTGTTGCTGAGAAGGTTTGGACCAACATCTCAGAAATCAGACACTGTGTAACACACTTATCTATACAGGCTGTCTATGTCAGGGAATCACCAATAATTCCCATCTCGCCATCAATTATTTCTGGTAAATACTGATTATTCTAAGTTAACTGAGGCAACACAAGAACAATATAATGGAAATGTCAGAGTCAATCAGCTCCACCTGCTGAAAACCTAAGGAATCCTGGAGAACGCAGCAGGACCCCAGACTCCGCGGACCACCCCAGCCTCCTTCCACAAGAGAGTTAGTCGTGGGGCAAAGAAACAGCTTTCAAGGAATCTCAGAGGTTCTCAAGGTCTTGAAAGTTGAACGGGAATTAAATATTTGCATCTGAGTCTCACGAGCACATTAAAAGTAAAATTTCCTCTTTCCACGAGAATTATGAGCTTGCGGCGGCGACACTGGCTGTATCTCATGCTCGTGAGATGTTTGGGGGCAGCCGTGTGTCTCTGGTGAATCATTTATAATCATGAAAGAAGTGCTTGGGCCCTCGATCCAGGACCACAGACCCCACCAACGAGGGTCTAAACAGGACAAGCCTCGGCCTGGAAAGGCTGGTGTCCGTGGGGGCTGGGAGGAGCACCAAGGAAACTCAGGGGCAAGCCCCACGCAAGCTCGGCATGTCCTACCCCACGCAGTCGGCATCAACCACAGGGATCTTTTGTTGTTTTTTGTTCAGGAAGGAACATATTACAAAGCCCGGGGCCCAGGGCCTGGACTCCTCAATGCTCTCCACAGAGCCGGGTTAATTGGCACCTTCCCTCATGTTCAAGTCAACTATATATGGCTGCTGAGGGCATCTCAGAGCAGGTGCAACACTGAGCTTTCTTGCTGTTTGGGGAAAGCAGGAATTCCAGGCCTCTGCCTTAATACCTCCACAGAGGCTCTGGCCCAGGTGAGCTCAACTTCTCCCAGGTAACGAGCACAGACCAGCTTCCCCCATGCCCCTCAGGTCACACAGGAGCAGTGCAGTCCCTTGCAACTTGGCACGAGCCCTCACAACCCACCCCACAGGCAGCAGCCCAGCCCTGTGGCCCCGGCCTGGCAGGAGGCAGCTCCTGGAGCCCCTGCTCAGGGTTCAGTACAGCGAGGTCCAGCCACAGCAGGGGAGACACCCACCACCCGGCCATTCATCTTTAACCTAAAACAGACACAGGAATGCGGCAAAGGGTTCCTTCCCCTGACAAACCCGTCCTTCCTATTCTCATCTCTCCCTCCTGCGCCAGTACTGCACCCAAGGCCACCCAGCACTGTGCCCAAGGCCTGACTCCCAGTTTCACAGGGAATCCAAGACAATTATGATTTTGAGAAACTGGGAGCTACATAGAAAATGAGTCGGTAAAGCCATTGTCCACTGATCCTCCACTCCACACAGCGGAGAACAGTCCTCAGGATAAAACCCACGGGGCGGGGAAGACGCGATCAAGGCGGACAGGACGGAGGAGACGCAAAGCCGGTGGTTCAGGGAACAACGCCACGTGAACACAAACCTAAAGTGCTCCACAGCAGGAAGACAAAACACAGGAGACAGAAATGCTGACCGTTTAAAGGAAAAAAAAGATTTAAGTTCTCAAGTCACAATGTAACAGCACAGACTTCTCATAATGCCTGAAACTTGGCGCAGTAAACACGTGAATCAGTTCTCCCAAGTCCATCGTTTTCTTTGCCGAGCCTCTTGAGTCTCAGGCTGGTTTCAAAGTAAGCCCTTCTCTGTTTGTTGATGATTTAATAATTAACACACTTGAAAACACATTGACTTTCAAATTAGTCTGCTAATAAAATATTAATTACCACACTGGCTGTCATCCACAGAAAAAAACACAATCACTTTCTGGATGTGAAAACATTAGAATTCGAAGGCACTTTGGCCATCTGAACAGCCCCGGCTTTTGACAAGGGCATTCCAAAGCTAATCTGAAAAACTAGTCCAGGCCATGATCGCTGGGGGGTCGGACTTGCCTCATCACCCCACCTCCCTTCTGGAATTAGACAGAACTTAGATGCTTAGTCTGATGAGAAACATTTACGATCTATTCTCTCCGAAGCTACCTGGAGGATTTCCTCCACATGACAAAGCCTTGGTCTCCACAACCCCTTATCTGACAACTCTCTTAACCAACTGTCAATCAGGAAATTTTCGAATCTACCTATGACCTGGACACCCCTGCTTCCAGTTGTCCCACCTTTCCAGACCAAACCCATGTACATCTTACATTTATTTGATCGATTGTCTCGTGTCTCCCTAAAAGCTATAAAACCAGGCTGGGCTCTGACCACCTCGGGAATGCATTCGTAGGATCTCCTGAGGGTAGTATCAAGGGCCATGGTAACTCATTTGGCTCAGAATAAATCTCCAAATGCTTCACAGAGTTTGACTCTTTACTGACATGGTACCTTTCATGGGTATTCATCTGGGGGACTCACAGTCAACCAGAGGCAGCAGTTGCCTACTGTGCAAAAGTCTCTGCAGGAGTGAGCCTCTGGCACGGGGACTCCAACCCCTGAAGCAGCAACTGTCCCACGTCCCACGGCCTGATAGACCTGCACCTCCAGGGCTTCTCATTTCAGAGTCTCAGCAACAAATCTACCAAACGTGATCAACATCACAGAATATTTCTCGAGGCTTTTGGCTGTTGTTTCTCCCCAAGTTTACTCTAGAACCAGAATGGCAACACTCGGAACAGGATGGTTCTCAGTCACCGACCCTCCTGGTAAATACACTGTCTCCAAGGCCCTTTCCCGCCAGTCACAGCTTCCTTCATGTCAGGCTCAAAGGCCACCTCCCCAAGAAGGAAACCTCTTCAATCCAGCAACCACAGCTCCTGTTCCCATCTAGAGCTTATCTGCCAGGAAGGGAAGACTCCTCATTCCAGAGACAGCAGGTGCCACAAACTCAGGGTTGTAGCCATTGTGAAGGCAAACACTCATGAAATTAATAGACTTTTTCCTCCTTGGATACTGACGTTTCCTCTTCTGGAGGTCAGCCAAGGCCATCTGCACGAGTTACGAGCGTGATGGCTCCAGTCCCTCCTTTGGTGTCAGCAGTGTGGCTCCGCTCTGAGACCCTCCTGCACCAGCCAGGCCACGCACCTGTTCCCACGACTGCTGTCAGCAGACTACAGTGATTCTAAAATAATCAGCAAACTGAGGTTCCGAAGGATGCATTTTAAAGAAAAATGTGTAAGTTTTACTGCATGAAATCAGCTACATCTTTTGCTACTCCAGAGGCTCTTTGTTTTGCTTTCCTCAAGGTTCTCTACAATGATCCCGACAGTCAAGGTTCCCAGTTACAGGCAGAGGGTTGGGCAGGCCGCATCTGATGTGTAACACACGCAGAGGATCCACATCATAGGATTTTCCCTGTTCACCAACATCATCAGGACAAACTTTAAGCAATAATAATCTCCCTGTCTGGAAAACTGAGCTCACTTGAGAACTAATGCAACAAATGTGTTTGACAAAGTTGCAGGTGGACATTTTAGTGAATGAATCACTATTTCAAGGAGGATAAAGGCTCACTATTCAAAGGCATGTTTTTGTCAAGTTTTGTAATTTCAGCTTCATGCATTTAAATCATGAAGTGAGGCTTGTACCTGATACATTACAGAATCTCTACAAAATAGAGAAAATTCCATTTCTGTACATTCACTCTCATTCTTTTCCATATGCATATGGATGGTGGTAATTTAAACTGGCATTCCAACAGGATTTCTAAATTAAACTGTCTTCTACTTTAAACACTACGTGTTAAACATTACACATTCCATTGTTCAACATTTATAGCAGGGTCTGTATGGCCCGTTTTAAAGATTTCTTCCTCACTAAATGCAAGCGTTTAACCAATAAATGGTCTACTCTAAAATATTCTAGAGACAGAGATACATTGGGAGAGTGGACACACTTAACACAGAAATCCGCAACATCAAACAGGCACAACCAGCAGTGAGGGTGGAAGGGGCACCATGTGAGTGCCCCTAAAAACACACACAAGCCTGGCTGCTTAAAAGGAATGAATATAGCTCAACACTCCCATATGAACATTGATGTGTCTACTGCCTTACAGAATCCTCCTAGCTGAGCTGCAGGAATCTTCTTTGGAACCTTTTCTCACCTACACTGCCTACAGGTGCCCACTGGGCTCCCTGGGCAGTATTATGTCTTTGTTTAGAATATCACAGTATTTGGAGGTCTGTTTAATCCCAAGTCAGAGCCTTATCATAACTCAGACACCATCCCTCAGGGCTTGTGGGCCAACTTCGGCTAACCCAGGCTGCTCCACAGTGCCCTGCACATGGGCTTGGTGCATCCACACGATTTTAAGATTTGGGGCTGCTGTTTTCTGCAGTCACAGACGCGGACTTACATATTCATCATGACTGAAGGCAGCACGTATTTTTATGTTCCTTCTGTAACGGTAATAATCATGGCAACATTTCCCCGATCGTTAAAAGAGCCTCCTAACAGCAGTTGCATTCCACCCCCTTCCTTAAAATTAATAGAATTTACCAAACTAGGTGAAATCAGTCTTCATGAGAAAGTGACAAATCAGTGTTCACACAATGGCATAGTAGCTGGGCATAGAGTGTACGTCAACATCCCAAACTAAGCACCCATCACAATTATTCCCAACTCGCAGGAAAGCTAGAAAAATTAGAAGGCTTAAAACATAATTATAAATGAAAATAACAAGAAACCAAAGTTTCTGAGGAGCATTTGTTAGCCAAGCAAGGAAAGCCATTAACCAGTGCTGATTACATTGCATTTGATTACATTGCATTTGATTACAGCAGCCAAAGACGTGTCCAGAGGAAGAGACTTTTAAACATTAGTCTTTCAGTAAGAATGGTTGCTTAACAAGTTCAGACTACTGGGCTACACCAATCATCAATTAAAAAGCAAGGCAAACGAGTGAGAGTCATTTTCCTTAATCCTTAATGTGTCAAAAATTACCACATTGGTCAAGCTGGTCTCCAACTCCTGACCTCAGGTGATCTACCCACCCCGGCCTCCCAAAGGGCTGGGATTACAGGCATGAGCCACCATGCCTGGCTGAGAAGTGTTTGACAGAGGCTGAGGGGAGGCTCCTGTCCCTTCCTGGGACATCCACGTCCCACCCAGTTTCCCATACCGACTGTGACACTCGAAGCATCACAACAAGGGCAGCTGCATCCCCGCAGTTCTCTGCACTAATGCCACAGCTGCGTGAGCAGCCATAGCCCTGGAGCTGCCACTCAGCCTTATCGTGTTGGCACAAGCACAGCAGAAACTACCACACCCCCAAGAGGGAGGAGTGGGGACCTAGGGGAGTGAACCAGGAGGGAGGAATGTGGCCCAGGGGAGTAGGGAGGAGTGGGGGCCCTGGGGAGTGAACTATGAGGGAGAAGTGGAGGCTCAGGGGAGTGAACAAGGAGGGAGGCATGAGGCCCCAGGGCAGTGAACCAGCAGGCAGGCGTGGGGGCCCAGGGCAGTGAACCAGGAGAGAGGCGTGGGGACACAGGAGAGTGAACCAGGAGGGAGGAGGGTGGAGTTCGGCCAAGCGAGTGAACCAGGAGGCAGGAGTTCGGCCCAGGGAGTGAACCAGGAGGGAGGAGTGTGGTCCAGGGAGTGAACCAGGAGGGAGGAGTGTGGTCCAGGGAGTGAACCAGGAGGGAGGAGTGTGGTCCAGGGGAGTGAACCAGGAGGGAGGTGTGTGGTCCAGGGGAGTGAGCCAGGAAGGAGGACGGAGGAATGCGGTCCGGTGAATGAACCAGGAGGGAGGAGTGTGGTCCAGGGAGTGAACCAGGAGGGAGGTGTGTGGTCCAGGGGAGTGAGCCAGGAAGGAGGAGGGAGGAATGTGTTCCGGGGAATGAACCAGGAGGGAGGAGTGCAGTCCATGGGAGTAGGGAAGAGTATGGTCCAGGGGAGTGAACAAGGAGCCTCTGGGGGTAGCAAGTTCACACACCACAAATACCTCCCAATCCATCCACGTGCAGGGAGGGGCCGGAAACCACCCAGGAGCTACAGCGCTTTCTCCTCACAGAAGAGGAGTGAGGATACCGACTCACGAATGAAATCACAGCTAAAGTTCTACAACGGTGGGGAGATGCTTCACAGACCCAAATGGGTGCAAAAAGAAACCAATCATACAAGATCAGTGGATGGAACGGGATCAGAAATTTAAGCCTATAACAAGCTTTCAGAAAAAACTTCACTTGATCTGCAAGATGGCTGCAGCTCTGCTTGATCATTTCTGCAAATGTCTAACTCGCGATGAGCCATCTCAGAGCCCTTCCAGAGGAGTAACAAAATCAAAACGCCAAGGCATCCTCCGTATTTTAGATAGCCTGCAACAGTATGGAAATGAGCAGCGGTGCCAGAGCTTTCAAGTTTGTTTGAAGTAAATTCCAGCATGAGGGCAGCATCTTTCTGGCTGAAGCAATGAGGTGGGCTCCTGCTCACTGCATGGGAGACCAGTTTTCAGCTAAGCTGCTGTCAAGGGTCTGCAAACCATGATCCCCGACCGAGCCTTGGCCAGGGAACCAGAAGTGATTTTTACACTTTGAAGTTTTAACAAAAGAAATATATGCAGAGACTTCTGTGGCCCTCAAAGTATAACATGTTGCCTACTCTGCCCTTTACAGGAGCTTCTAGCTTTGGTGTCAGTTACAAAGTGTTTCTATAAAATAATGTCACTGATTTTCAAGCATGCCAGGAAAAGTCACACTTCCCAACAACCCTCAATGGAGATGCTCCATCCTGTGTTTCACACAGATTTTAGATTTTTAAAAGCCAAAATAAGGGAGGTAATTCAGCTAAGTATTATAGTAAC
Source organism: Chlorocebus sabaeus (assembly GCF_047675955.1). Taxonomy (NCBI): domain Eukaryota; kingdom Metazoa; phylum Chordata; class Mammalia; order Primates; family Cercopithecidae; genus Chlorocebus; species Chlorocebus sabaeus. The sequence continues at coordinate 18,499 of NW_027327721.1, forward strand.
ACAATTTGAGATACTTAAAGATGTGTGACAACAGAATTGGCATTCCTGTGAGGCAATAAACTAGCTCAAACACAAAATAACAAATCAAAGCATGTTTTGGCCTCTCAAAGTGATCAGCGAAATTGGAAATAACATTCAGTTAAATGACACTAAAAAAAAAAAAAGCACAAACAAAACAAATACTACTACACCATCACTCCTTAAATTTATTTAACTACTGCTGCCAAATACAATGGAGAGACTTCTTACTGCAGGGTAATAATCGGCCATTGTCATCATGAAATACACCGCTGTGCAGGCTCAGGCCCTCCAGCCCACAAAGGCAGCGGGAGGGAGGAGAAACGATGGCCAGAAACAAAGGGACAGGGCAACCATGACCTAGTCAGCAATTGTACCCTCCCACCTTTCTTCTGGACTTACAATTTTGGAGCCATCTGGGTTTACCTTCCTATGTCCATAAGTCAGCAAGTTCTCAAAGCCAGAAATCTACAATGCTTCTGGCAGCCAAGTCCTCTCGGCCTTCCCCCATGTTTTAGGGCCTCATCAGCTCACCCCTGGATAGTATCAATGGCCTCGGAGCTCCAGTCAACCTTACACTCCACAGACTCAAGTATGCCAAGAGCCACTCCAGGCTGCCACTTCCATGACCAAAGGCTTTCAGACAGTCGCCAGCACTGCACAAATCCATGTGGCTTCACCAGGCGCAAAGCGGCTCCAGCATTCCATCCAGTCTGTCGCTGCTACCATAGCTGTGAGTCTATGATATGTCAGGAAGGGAAGGAAGGCACCATGTACATCATCTCATTTAAGCTTTAGTGTCACAAGGTGGATTTTGTCGTGCCCATTTTATGGATCAGGAAAGTTTTAAGGAGGGCAAGCACAGGGCCCTGCTGACACAAGAGCAAGACCCGCAGAGGCCTGGGCATGACCCCCGCCCCACGTTCCCTGGGTCCTGATATCCACTCCTCCCCCGTGGGAGCCTGATCCTGGGTCTGCCTGAATTGCTACCATTCCTAAGACACGACTCACGTCTGCTCACCTCCTCCTTTATCTGTTTCCCGCAGCCCAGAGGCGTGTGCTCTTCCATCCAGACAGACATCACACTTCAGCACCTGCACTTGACACCACGTCAGCCAAAAGCTTCTCTCAAACCTACCCCCACACCTGCCGGTCACACAGGTCTGCACCCATCACCTTTCTCACATGAATTCTCACGTATTCCTGTGTAGCACCATCCAACTGATTATAGTCTGAGAGGAGGAAGCTTTGTAGGTAAGTCCACATTCTACTTTGCTCCCAGCCCTCCGTCTTGCGTCTTGCATGAGGCAACCGATTAACAGCAAATTCATTTCAGCACAACTTTTCCATTTGAAGAAACGCAGAGCATAGGACTCTGGTCATAATTAAAAGCTTGTTTCATTTGTCATTTGAAATTCCATGTACTGCTGCAACAGCAGCACCCCCTCCTCGCCAGGCTCTGCCCTAAGGACATCTTTATTCCAGCGCACGACTCCCATCAGAACCCCGGCAGCGAGAGCCCCGCAGGTTTCCCAGCGCCTCGGGCTGCGGCTTCCACGCTGGGCCGGCACTGACAGGACGGGAATGGTGCCCCCAACAACTACAGGATCGGAAGCTGGTCGACTGCTCTGTAGAATGGAGACATGTTAGTAATCCCCGACATTTCCACTGACAGGCTGCTCAGGTAAACTGGGAAAAATCCACAAAATAGAACCCATGGGGAGGAGCACTTCTCTCTCCAACCTGGCAGCTAATGGTGGCTGTGCAGACGACCTCTTCAGGAAAACTATCCACTGTATCTCAGGTCAACAACAGCCCCGCTGAGGGCCAAAAAATCAGCTCCCCCTGGCCCTTACTTCCTAAGGGTCAGCCCTCCCAGGCCACCTCTCCTGGAAGATCAGCTCTGATGCACCCACGACGGTCAGGAACCGGCTCTGGGACACATTTCCCAGGCTCCTGCCCACCCCTCTCTCTCTTCTTCCTCCTCCACATCTCCCTCTTCACTCCCATCCGCCCTCCCCCTTTTGCTTCCCTTCTCTCCTTTCCTCTCCCTCCCTCATTTCCTTTCAGCCCTCACCTTCTTCACTGCACTTCCCTATGCAACTCAGCTGACGCATTCTCAGGTCAGTAGAGTTTTCTTTCACTCTGTTTCTATTGCAATGATCATTCTTAATGAACAGAAACCTGTTTCGGACCATGTGGATGCCACCTCCTGACCAACTGCTGACCCGCGGCTCCGTGTCCACTCAGTGTCCTCATGGCGCAGGTGCCCAGCAGTATGGCTGTGACCAGGGGTAGCAACATGGGACATGAGAGAGGTATCCCAGCCAAGAGGCCCTGCAAAGCCTCCCCAGCAAACCGGAGCAAGGCCCAGGGCGGTAGGGAGAGCGCCGTGCTCATGATGTTGGCCGTTCAGCTTCTGCAAACTGTCCATCGACTGCAAATTACTTTGTTTCCATGGTTACAAAAGAATCATAAGCATTCTGAAATACGTTCTCGGTTTCATGTTTGCGAAATCTAAGCAACATTATAATAAAAATCACTGAATTCTGCCCGAGGCTCTGGGGTGTTTTCCTCTCTGAAAGGAGCCCCTTCCAGGACTTGGGGACAGCCTTCAAAATCACGGTTATCCTGGTGGTAACAGGGAACTCCTCAGCCCGCCGGGAGCTGGGGCCCTCTACAGCCCCCACGGCTCCAGACGCCAGTGTTCTAAGGATCACACATGTGCAGATAGCAAAGCTTGCTGCACACACGCCAGGTGCTAACAAGTCCCAAACGTCTCACTCATACTTGCTAACCACATCGCTTCTCTCAGCCTCCATGGCATTTCACATTCTGCCTTTATATAGAGATGAACCATGCATCCTGAGCGTCACAAAGATTCAACTCCTTCGGGGCAGAGGGGTGCATCTTTCCATCACGGGGTCCTCACTCCGGCTGGCACAGGATTTGCAGAGTGGGTGAGTCTAATGTTGATGACACTTTCTCAATATTCCCTTCACACCCCTCCAAAAACAAGAGTGTTGCCAGCTTCTTACCAAGGTTGTAATGAGCAAAATATTTTTCTCTTATTTGTCACTTTTTAACGTAATACTAGTGAAGAATGTGACTCTGCATGTCCACTGTAGGCACCCACACCGTGAACATTCTGCTCTCCTGTGACTGTATTCACAGGTCACAAGGACAAAACTTCTCCATAGTAGCCATATATATATATATATACACACACACACACACATATATATATATTTTTAACATGACTTCCACTCATCTGAAAGTCACAGATGTGGCTTTTCCTTCATAAAAAGATCCAAAGGATACACAAGCCAGGTTTAATAAACACATTGGTCCAGGTGGGAAAATGACCCCTCAGTCTCCCTCCCCTCAAAGACCAGGGCAGCCAGGAAACTGCGCTCTCCAGTAAATGACAACCGGCAGGATTCCCTAAATCACATTAAATGTGATTAAAGCAGCCGGAAGATTCCCATCTCACAGAGCGCGCCTTTCAAGACTCAGGATGTCCCCGCTCCCTGAATGTCCTACAAAGAACAGACTACCCAAATGAGGACTGAGGCAGTCAAGAAACATGTTTTCGGCCGGGTGCAGCGGCTCACACTTGCAATCCCAGCACATTGGGAGGACGAGGCAGGTGGATCACAAGGTCAGGAGCTCGAGACCATTCTGGCTAACACGGTGATAACCCCCCGTCTCTACCAAAAATAAAAAAATTAGCCAGGTGTGGCAGCGGGCACCTGTAGTCCCAGTTACTCGGAAGGTTGAGGCAGGAGAATGGCGTGAAGCTGGGAGGTGGAGTTTGCAGTGAGCCGAGATCGTGCCACTGCACTCCAGCCTGGGCGACAGAGCAAGACTCTGTCTCAAAAAATTAAAATAAATACAATTTAAAATGTTTTCAGCAAATAGCATCATCGATCCCAAATGAGAGGTACCGTTTTCATTCTAGGAGGGAAACACTACAAAGTACGTATATTTTAGCCCCGTAAGTGAATTCTTCGGGCGTTCCTGTGTCCGCTATCAAATGCAACACATCACCTCAAAAGGCAAAATTCTGTAAGTCACATCCAAGGAGGGGAAAAATCATTCTAAGTTTTAGCAATCCAGTAAGAACCTGATCCAGAGAAGCCTACTTGTTCCAGACTCTAAGCAGCAATATATTGCTACAATGTAATGAAAACGAAGGGATGATTAAGAAAATTTCAATGCTAATAAAAGACAAAAACGTAATTGGATTTATTCTACTCTAGACAGAGCAGCCGGGCAGTTCACCCATACGTTATGAACGTTGCTGTTTATCAGGCAGGGTCCAAACTCTGTCAACAAGGCTTGACAGCAAGGGCATGATCTCCACTCACTGCAAGGTCCGCCTCCCAGGCTCAAGCAATTCTCTTCAGCCTCTGGAGTAGCTGGGACTACAGGTGTGCAGTCATCACGCCCAGCTAATTTGTGTGTTTTCAGTAGATGCGGGATTTCACCAGGTTGCCCAGGCTGGTTCCCTGGATCTCAAGCTCCCAGGCTCAAGCAATCCACCCGCCTTGGCCTCCCAAAGCGCTGGGATTACAGGCGTGAGCCATCACGCCCGGGACTTTTTTTTTTTCTTTTCTTTTTAAGTGATTAATGTGCTTCAGAGTCTTGTAGGCATTTAAAAAGGAAAAAAAAAAGAACAAGCAAATTCTGTAAGGGAAAGAAAGCATTAACACGTTTTACACTTCTCAAAACTCAAAACTGAAATGCTAAGAATAAATGTATTTTATTCACAGAAGCAGCATTCTTAAAGTTCTGTAAAAGTGATACCATGGACACCACCACATCACAGACAAGCGTGGCAGGACTGCTCAGATTCAGAACACATTCTGAACAGTCCTCCTGCCACTTTCCTCAATGGGAACACTTTATTCTGTCTTTTATTCAAATTAAGTATCTTGCAAGGGAGTTGAAGAAAACTGCATAGCAGATTTTAAAACTTCAACGCTTTTCTCAATTTTCGCCACATTCTGATGCATTTTACTGACTACACGGCCAATAAGCCTAAAACTTTTTGCATCGATAAAGACAATGCTCCTTTTAGCAATAGGCTTTTTCTTTTCTATACAAAGATCTATAACTTAAGCTAGTAAACTGGGTATTTCACAAAGATTTTGCACAATTCCTAGCACAGATTTTAGCAAAATAAAACCATTATCTTTCCGCAATTAAATAAGCAAGCATAGGAAACTGCACGGTTAAAATAACCATTCCATTATTTTATATAAACACAAATAAGAAAGTAGAGTATGCTTTGAAAAACAGTATTTCCATATGCCAACGATGAAGCAGAAGACAATTCCTCAGCCTCATATAACATTTGACAACCGAAGTACTCTGGCCCAAGTCCAGCCCGGTTAAATGGAAATGAACTAAACGTGTGAGTGACCGTGGTGAGGCACTCTGATAGCCACAGTCCAGGAAAGAACAGCTAACATCTTTCTTCTTCATGGGAAAACCGAAACATACTCGAGAGACCTTGATTCTTTAAAACACAGTCTGCCCCAGTACTAACCTTAAGCTCCCATCGATCAAGATTGCTATAACCACAGAGGTGTTTTTCCAGGCCCTCGAAAATCACGGACATGGTACATACACAACGTTTTCAAACACTCAATGCATCCAATTTGTTAAATGTGCTGTGATACCGGAGGTCTTGTGCAGGACCAGAAGTGTCGCAGCCTGGTTACCTGTCCTGGTGTTCAATGCTTTGTATGTGCAAAACCTGCTGTTACAATTTACTGGGCTTAATGTGATTCAGTTCATCACAGAAGAGAGCTATGACATTTACTTAATTCCACGCACAGATTCTCAGGTTCACCTTCCACGAGTGACTGTTCTGTCCACGAGACAGTGGAGGGAAGACCCAGAAAAGGCCTGGGAGATGCCAGGTGCTCACAAACTGGTATCCGTCTGCTGGTTCTGGCTTAAAGGAAAACAGACATAGAAGCAGCTAAAAGGGCTCACTACACCTAATATCACAATGTTCTCAAGTTTACCTTAGCCAAAAATAAAAGCGGAAAAGCAAAACTACTCCAGGGCATGATTCCAGTGCTAATCTGAAACATGAAATATTTAGAAGACAAAGTTTATTGTGAGTGCAAGTAATATACACATAAAACACTGGTTTCACAAAACCCAGTCTTTGCGATTGCTTTTATAAAAAGTAAAATTCTCATGAGGATCGCATACATTAACTGATTTTCAAATGAAGGGACTGGTAAACTTCAGGGCATATGATTTCTGCCACACACGAGGGGAGCAGTGAGAGAGAAGAGCTAGGATCAAGTGTGCTGAAGCTGTCTTAGGACTGAAATTCAGTTTCTGCCAAAACAAAAACACAGGAGTCTGTCAACTTCGATAGCAAGCTCTGCTTGAGAACGACAAGATGTTAAATTTGCAAAGGAGCTTCTCCCTGTATGGGCACGTGTGATCCTTGCAAAATCATAGCTCAGCATCATCAAAAATCAGGAAAGAACACAAGCCTTCCAGACATGAAATCCAAGAGCAGAAGGGAGCAGAGTCCAAGCTTGCTCAACAGAACTGTTCCCGGACAACAGCACAGAGGACATCACAGGGAGGGCAGGGCAAGCAACAGCAGCTTCCGTGTTGCCACAAGCAGGGCCTGAGCCAGGAGACCAGTCTCCTCCAACCTGACAAGGAGGCGCGAGGAGCCACAGAGAAGTCAATTCAGGGTCCTTTTCAGAAAGGGGCAACAATGAGAAAATCTGGTCTCACCCACCCCATACCCCCTACGGTAGCAGCTAAACTCGCACGTGCGTCTGTCACGTTCCCCGACCCCTCTTGCAGATGCTCTTCCTGCACCCGGGTGCCTGTCTCCGTGCTGCTCCTGAGGCCACACCTGTTGCCATCCACTAGTGACCAGGAATTCACCTTTGTCCGGGAGAAGCAAATGCAGAGTTCACACACTCCTGTACAGGTTTGTTGGCCGAGAATCTAACTGCACTGTCCGATTCCAGATGTGCTGGTACCAAGGAGAACGTTCAATGTCTGGCATTTATAAACGGTATCAGTGGGTTCTCCTGGGACTCCCAGGCAGCCGCACGAGGGACGGAGCTGTTGCCCTGTTACCCCGAGCCAAACAAGGCTGAGAGGCACACACCACAGGCCACATCACACTCGAGCACCGACTGACACTTGCTTGTTCGTGTGTTAAGAGTTCAGGGTACAGGCGACAGACAGGCCTGATCTCAGTCATGGGACAACAGTGACTGCCCACAAGTCCCGTATCTAAGCCCCGACTTGCCCATCCAGCCTTCCTTCAGGAACAATGCCCACCTCACAGTGCAGCCATGAACGCTAAGTCAGCACGTACATACACAACCAGATTCATTGCAATTGTGCTTTCTACAACAAATTAATACAACCAGGCGCTATCATTGAGACTGAATAACCTATATTAGAACAGAAGATCAGGCCAGGGATGGTGGTTCAGACCTGTAATCCCAGCACTTTGGGAAGCTGAGGTGGGTGGATCACTTGAGGTCAGGAGTTGCAGACCAGCTTGGCCAACATGGCAAAACCCCATCTCTACTAAACATAAATTATCCGGACATGGTGGCACACACCCTGTAACCCCAGCTACCAGGGAGGCTGAGGCATAAGAATCACCTGAACCTGGGAAGTAGAGGTTGCAGTGAACGGACATCGTACTACTGTGCTCCACCCTTCCAGCCTGGGTGACAGACCAAGATTCTCGTAAAAAAATAAAAGGTCAAGATGAAAACTGATTGCCAAGGTCCATGTTCCATAAACTTCAAACAAAGTTCATTAGCTGGTACTTGATCAAGTTGTTGATTTCTTCATTACAATCTTGTATATCCTTCTAACATGGCTCAAAATGTTTACATTTGAGCATACCTCGAGTATAACAAAAAATAAAGTGCCTATATTTCATAAATGAGCAAGTTCCAGTAAGACTGCATCCTGCTCTAGTTAATCCTTTGACAACGTAAAACTGAACCATCCTGACATAGCACTGACACATGGTACAAGAATAATGACCTCCAATTAAATCGCTAGATTTAGAGAATACATAAATATAGCTTATCACTAATTCACCAGCGATTAGCAAGATTTTAAAGGAAGAAAAAGTATCGGGACTGTAACTAGGAATAAAGGCAAAAATAAACACGAGAAATTAGTCACGTTTAAATCAATACCCTTTCTGTGGGGCCGTAATAAAGTATACACAACAGGTGTGCAAGCTGTCATGCTAAGCTGTCACCAAGCTCTCTATGAAGGTGGTAAGAGCGTCCCAAGTCGCAGAGCCTCATATTCCTATTTAAACGCTACACAGCCAACACCACACTCAGCACGCAGTGAGAACTCTGAAAGCTCTGAGGAACGCATGATGGGATGAAGGGCCTCAGTCCTGCCATCACCCTGCTGCTTATTAAAAATATAAAACAAAGCCCTGCCTTCAAGGTGCTCAGATCTAACTAGTACAAAGTTTTGCTTTTGACGAGTTAACTACGAATGATGAAGACTCTCAACAGCTGTGCAAAATGTAAGGCAGCCTAATAAGAGGAACTTGGCTGAGAGTAAACCCAGAGATGGTTTTTTAACCACAGAAGAGGAAAGAACTGAAGAACCTTACAGAAAGTTGACAGCAATTTCTATTTCTCTATGGTAGAACCTGGAATTTACCTTTGAGACAGACTGTCCTTCTGTTCTGAAAAATCAGATTATTCTTGCAATCCTCCATCAGGACTGAAATTCCCAAAGGCATGGAAAACCAAGTACTAATTTTAAAACCCCCCCAAAAAACTACCTATGATCTTAGATGTGAGATTTAGTGTTCTCAAATTCCAAATTTGGAAATATTTTGCACAAAGTCCTTATTTTCCCTGTTTACTTGAAAGCTCTCTATCCTTTTGTCCTAAATATCTTCTTTCTCATCCTTCCAAACAGTATCTGAAGATGAACTTACATATCGTTTTCAATGTTAACCAAGAAGATACTACATTTGTCACGAACTGTTTATATTCACAACTCTAGGAGGGATTTCGCTACATCGTGAGGAATAACACGAGGCAGGAAATACGCCACGAATAAAGAACAGTAGAAAGTGGACACATTTCCTGATGAGTGCCGATTTCTCATTGAGCTGCTGACAAAGTTATAATACAGAAAGCTAGACAGCTGCTATGTTAGTTCTACCTCACTTAAGTGACCGAGTCATTGTTGTTTCGGTTCCCTTTCTCGTCTTGGGATGAGACACACCTCACAGAGTTGTTTGTGATTTCAGGAACACACACATCCATCAAGTGACTGTTCCTAAATCGTTGCAAAGGATATAGTAACCTGCCAAATTTCAACTAGGTTGCAACAAACAACTGTTTTCATCCTACACTCTCCGGTGCCAGCGAGATGGTGTGTTCTTGGATCCCTGCGGGAGCCCTATTCCTGGTGCCATAGAGCACACACATATTTACATCCACATAGTGTAAATTTATGGTACACTGTAACATATGTACCTGCGTAGAGCGTACACACATCCAAATACGTAGGGTGTACATAAGTGCACTACATGCGTACAGAGTGCACACACATCCACATCCATGTGGTATACATGCATAAAGTGTACACACATCCAAATACAGTGTACAAACAAGTTCACTACGTGTGTAAAAGCATAGAGCATACACACATCCATATAGCAAATGTACATAGGTAAGCTAACACATATATGCATGCATAGTACGTACACCCATCTATATGCATACAGCGTGCACAGGTATACTATAACCTGTATGTACATGCATATGGCATACACATGCACATCCATATGTACACAGGTATGCTATTTGCTATATGTATACACGTGCGTATAGCATACACTCTTATCCAATGTACGTAGGTGTGCTACAGCATGCATACACATGCGCAGTGTACACATATGCACATGTATACAACGTACATCAGTACACTAACGTATAAAGCGTATACATATATGCAACACTGTACATACATATGCAGCATGTGTACGTATTAGTGTGTACATATCCAGAAGTTTATTCAGGGTGCATAGTGTACATGCATGCTTGTGTGCACATATGTATATATACATCTGCAGAAATAATGTGCACATACCCACATGGTGTACGTACAAAGGTATGTATATGGCATTAAATACATGCATGTAGGTACACATGCAGAACAGATAGGTGTCCAAGTAGTGTGCATATAACCATAGTGACCATAGATACACACATATACACATGTACATGCATGCCTACAGCATTCACGTGTGTACGACACAAATATAGTGTACATACCTATACGTTGTAAATACATGCACAGTGGAAATACACGTAGTATGCATACACCACATACACACATGTACATTTATAGAGTACACATATACCGAGACCCAGAACGGGTCATGAGTATTAATACTTCGGAAACTCTTCCAGTTCTACCTAAGTGAATTTTTTTTCAAACTATAATAGAACTCATACAAAAAGGGTTTTAAGGAAATGAATAAAGCTAGTGACAAAAATCAGTGGGAAGGGCACAACCACTTTCCCTCAGAGTTCTCGGCTTGACCGTGGAAGTTCAAAGGTTTCCTAATGCAGTACACATCAGGACTGACTCACGATAAAGCACTCCTTAAAAATTAAAAATGTGTCCTCATGTTTTGGCCTTTGAGACAAAGCCTCTTAGTTAATCGAGTTCTGACTGAATTTGACTCACAGTGCTCTGGCAGATTCTTCATTTTCTGGTGAGACAGATGAATGTCCCAGGGTGAGGGCAATGCCAGCCCTTTCAGGGTCAGCTTTTCAAGGAGCGATGTCTGGCAGAACACAATCCAACACCATAGTAGGATCCCCCACCCAGCCACTTAGACGCTTTCGGGTACTTACTCGGTCTCCTTGTTTCCCTTTCTTGAATTCAGCTGGGGGGAAAAAACCCAAAAAAATCAAAACCAAAAACAAACAGCCCATGTGTTTATGCGTCTGAAAAGTTAATACATCCACATCTAACTTTCTAAATGAGACACGGCAGGTATGATGGTCACTGAACAGTGGCCACTGTTGAGAAAATACGAAGTCTTCTGCAAACATGAACGAGTTTCTAGGAATACAAAAGTCAAGGGAATTTACTTCACATATTAAAGCTGTCAAGGGTGCTCATCAAAAATGTACTTAGAGGTTTTCCTTTAAAGTTATTTTTGAAGATTTTTAAGTTGCAATACTTAAAAGCCTCTGGGAAAAGAAAGGATACAGGTATCTGGAAGATTTTTAATAAATGATTTTCATGTCTTTTTGATAACGTTAAATAAGGTCAGCCTTGAAGTAATGGGTTCCACTACTCTGAAACTGTGGATGGAATCCACAACACCAGACAATTGAATAAACAGCAAGGCTGCACACACAGGACACAGGCAGTGAGCCAGCCTGACTAGTTGTCAGCTTCTGGGTCAGTTCTACCCAGTTCTGCCCAGGCCCCACTGGAGATGAAAACGTGCCCTTTAGAAGCCTTGAATCCCCACCTTTCAAAATCTAATCCTCTTCAACTGAGGCCCAAGTCCAAAAATCTACTGACATCTTAGCACCTGGTAGGCCAGCTGTTGCCTAGCCTTTTTGGCACCAGGGATGGGTTTCATGGGAGACCATTTTTCTGGGGGGTGGTTTTGAATTGCAACTGTTCCACCTCAGGTCAGGCATTGGATCATCATAAGGAGCACCTCCGAGATCCCTCACATGCAGTTTACGATAGGGTTCCAGCGCCTAGGAGCACACACAGCTTATGATAGAGTCCCAGAACCTAGGAGAACATGCGGCTTACCAGAGGGTCCCAGCGCCTAGGAGAATACGCGGATGACCCAGGAGAGCAGCTTTGAGCAGAGACAAAGGTGAAGGAGAGGCACATGGGCCAGGGTGCTGGGTGTGCCCGTCTGTGTGACCTCACTGAGATTGCTGACCTCTGGCCCTTGGTGTCCGTCCTGTGGAGGAGGTAGCCCCCAAATCCCTGCCTCCCTTCAGCACTGACTGAGGCGGTCCTGAAGTCTCCCCAGGGCTGAGGCTGCTTCTAATTCCTGTTAGCTGCACACCCACATAAAAAACAAAAAACAAAATATCAAGTATGCAGACAGGAAAAGAAAAATATGCGAATCTTCCCTTATTCAACAGGCATTTAAAGAGTAACAGGAAAATTGTGATAGTCTTTAAACAACCACCAGCTATCACGTCCTGTTGACATGTTTTAGCTAATCAGGAACACCTTTACCAAACACCTGTGTGTTCAGGAAATCAGTTGACAGGTCCCAAATAACCTCGGAGCTTACGACCTGACCCCCACTCACGTGCATCCCCTCTCCAGAAGAACGTGTCCTGGACACCTTTCAAATGGTGAGGAACAGGAACAAGGGTAGCTTTCCCTCAACCCCACAAAACAAGCTCGACCCCGAGGAGCCCAGAGAACAGCAACGTTTGTTTAGATGCTTTCCCACTGACCTTGTCACAGCAAACGTTCCCATCCCACACAACCCAGTGTTTAACTCTCGCTGGGATACCAGCAGCCGTCAACCCTCAACAAGCTGGAAACAGAGGCCAAGCTGACAGGAGGCCTCTCTCCATTCCCTACTGAATTCGCTCAGGACACGGATGTTCCCAAACACACATGGCCCCGGGTATTCCACACCTGGAGAACATTCTAACAACAGACGCTGCAAAGACATTCCCCTAAAGAGAAACTCAGTTTCTAACTTCCCTTAGGGAAAAATATGAGGCCCAGAACTTTCCAGAAAATCACGTGTGGGAGGAAGCCACTCACCTCTGGCACTTCCTAAACCTGCCTTCCCGCAGGTGCTCAGGGATGCCCCCGCGACAGCCCCGTCCACCCAGGACGGCAGCAGGGCTCAGGCAGCCAGCACCTGGGCAGCAGGCGAAGCAACCCCAGGGTGAAAACGTCATCCCAGGCACCACTTCCCGGAGCCCCTCAGCAAGAAAAACAGAGGCGGGACCAGAACCGAGGGCTGACTCGAGGCTGGGGAGCCACAGACCCGCACAGCTCAATCATCGGACACGCTCTGCTGTGGACAGAGGAGCCCAGCCCAGGGAGAGGCCAGCACAGAGACTCTCGTGCCGGCTCCACGAGCCAGCGTCCTCCAGGGCTGCAAGTTTATGATCACAGCTTCAGAATTTGTTTCCAGAATCTTCCGGAATCAAAGACGCACCAAACTGTAAAGCTGCCAGGACAGCAGGGCCCAGGAGCAGGCTCAGGGGAGGACCACGTAGAAACCCCACGTGTGCATGCTTACTCCACACAGGCCACCCCTTCACCCAATACTATACACGCAAACGCATGTATGCACTCCATACACACCCTCAAATACACTCACCAAATATGATGCGTGTACACACTCCACACACACCCTCAAATACATACAACACACATGAACATGCTCACTGCAGCCACACCTGCTAAATACACTCACCACACACACACAAACGTGACACACCTGCACACTCATTCCAGACATCACACCCCTCACCAAGTACACAGGTGCACACACCCCCAAGTCGAGAACCTGCAGACTCCACAAGCTTTGGTTTCCCCCACGGTTTCTCTCATCACATGAGATCCACACACAGGTGTCATTTACTGACATCTAACACCCGGGGAGGCCCTTAGACAGAACTGCAGTCACAAGTCGGCTTCATTCAGGCATCCATCACCAGTCTCCTGAAGCCACCTCCTGTCCCCACGGGAAGGGAGGCCGAGACCGGAGACGTCACTGGGCTTACAGATCCCCAGGCTGGCAACCCAAAGAAATGAGGAGGGCTCGGCCACGGCCCTGGAGGGAGATTGGTACTGGGCTCAGGTATGGGCAACATGAGTCCTCATTTCCATACCGTGTCACCTACGACAGCGTCAGGTGAAAGCCAGTGGTTTGGCATTCCTGGAATAGACAGTCCTGGAATTACAAGCAAAACTTTTTACTCCTCCCCTCTGAACACATGAGGTCCATGGTCCCCTCACATCTAACACTGGGAATCCGAATCGGTGACTCTTTCTGCACCTGAGGACCACCCAAGAGGATCCACACCTGCTACAACAGCAGCACCGCACCTGGTCTGCAGGGGAGCAAAGCAAATCCCACCTTTATGAATAACACTGGATTACCCCGACACTGGCAGCCTGCAGTGTGTATATCGTCAAGCCCCCAGATCTGCGCCACCTGCAAGAGGAACACCAGTCCTTAGTCCAGGGCTCTCAGGACAGCTTGTGAGGAGGATGCTAGCACCCTTCTCATCTCCCAGTGGAGAGGAGAGGCGGCCAGGGTCAGGACTGGTGTATCAGGAGGGTCAGGGTTCAAACCCCATCTGCCTCGCAAAGCAGCCCTTACCGTTCAAGTGACTTCTATCATCAGTCTTAAAATGTACCACAGTTACCAGCAATTCTGAGTGTTGTTCCTTGGGACGTCATAAGCAAACATTTTGTTAGAAACATTTTGCCAAATCTGCTTTCAAAATCCTATGTTATGAAATGACTAATGAAAATTTGAACTATGAAATAAAGCACATAGTTAAATGAATCCCAAAATGACTATGGCGAAGGAAGCTTTAACTTGAAGTGAAAAATATCCTCTAAATGACATCAGCCAGAATTATCTTCAATCATTACTGATCCCATACGCTTCAGGAATTATACAGCATCATCTCAGATATGAACTTAAAACCATTAGCTGAATGTACATTTCAGCACAACCAAAGTTCTGCTATAATAAGCAGCACAGGCGTCTCTGGAGAGGATTTTAATTGGGACTACAAACGGTGTGCACGATCGTGGTAAGAGGTTTCATGCTCGCTGTTCTCCAAGGTGCGACACAGAGAAACACCACTAACCTCAAAGACACCTGCTGCTTTGTAATGAGATGAGAGACGATGTGGATGGACTACTGTAAATATTTGAAAAGGAGAAATAATGCAAGGAAAGAATCGTATCAGTTTCCCTTTACATTCTTAGAAAAAAACTGATTTTTCTTTTGGGATGATTTAAAAAGAAAATGACATTTCTGGATTTTTTTTTTTTTTTTTTTACTTTTCTTTCTGAGACTGGGTCTTGGCTCTGTTGCCAAGATTGGAGTACAGTGGAGCAATCGCAGTTCACTGTAGCCTTAAGTGATCTTCCCACCTCAGCCTCCAGAGTAGCAGGGACCACAGGCACGCACCACTACACTCAGCTAACTTTTCTGTAATACAGATGGGGTCTTGCTATGTTGTCCAGGCTGGTCTTGAACCCCTTGGCCTCAAGTGATCCTCCTGCCTTGACCTCCCAAAGATTTAGCCTAAGCGACCATGTCTTATCGGAAAATAGACATTAGAGCAAATGCATTTCTATAAGATTTTCTACCTCTTTTCACTGGGGAAAAAGGTAACTTGCCTCCAAGGGTCGGAGAAAAAGCCGTTACTGCAGACAAAAGCGCTGTGCATCCCGGGAACCGCTACACCATGAGGCACGGCCATGCACCCTGGATGCAGGAGTAACACACGAGGCTAGCACAGGCTGATGCTGGCCCTCTCCAAAAGTAGGCCTATCCTTCCTCCTCTCCTCAGCCCCCTCTCCCTTCAGGCCTCAGTGGCTGCTGACAGGGCAGAGGCCACAACTAGAGGAGGCTCTCAACTCCACCAGGGACAGGAGCCCCGGACGCTGGGGACTCCGCTGCTGCCCTCTGCGCCCACCTCCTTCTGGTCAAGCCTTCTGAGGAGCCAGGCGTGGCCACTTTGACCCTCCTTCCCTTCTGTGGCTCCTACAAAAACCAGTGCAGCGAGCCCAGGCTGCCTCGCACGCCACGGATGCCCGGCACAGGCCACATGTCCTCATCCAAGCTCCTGGGGCCAGAAGGGTCTTGCAATATTTCACTTTCCAGTTGAGCATCCCCAGCCTGAAATCCAAAGTGCTCCGAAGAGCATCTCCTTCGAGCGTCACAAGGAAGCTCGGAATGTTTCAGGTTTCGGAGCATTTTGGAGTAGGGACGCTCAGCCTGAATTTGAACCTCTTCAAGGAAGCCACACACTGAAGCCCCCGATGTCCACCCTACACAATCCCAGCACACCCTTCGAAGTCCTCAGCAACAGATTTTCTTTCTTCAAAAATAACCACAAGTCACAAACTCACAAGCAATCACAGAAGGGGGTTGTGGACACCCGCACAGATGATGAAATTTAACTGTCACATTTTTACCTGAGTAATTTAAAGTCATTCCTCAAAACACACCTGTTTTACTGAGTTGCATTTTAAGGTGAACACACACAAATCATTTCAGGGAAACAAACGTCACTTTGGGCTGCGTGTGGTTTCTTGACTCCCGTGAATAACTCAGCGTTCACCCTCACTTCTGGATAAGGGAGAAGATGCAAAGAAATCTGTTAAAACAAAGACATGAAATCAAGTTTAAGAAGGGTTTGAAAGGTTCCTCCTGTCCCCCTGGAGGGGAGACAAGGACACCTGGAAAGCTCACGGGGGACAGGAGCACAGCCTCCTCGGTGTGCCATGGACGCCGCCTCGCCGAGGGGAGAGGATCATGCCTGGAAGACTCACAGGGGTGGGAGCACAGCCTCCTCAGTGCTTTCTACACTCAGCAGCTTCAGAAATTCCTGCAGAAGCAGAACACATCATGAGAACTGAGACTGGAACACCCCAAAGAAAGGGGACAAGGGGTCATAAAAAGCATTCAATCATTACCAAGGAGCGCGGGCATGAAGCCGCTTTAAAGACGGTGTGAGAACTCGTCTTTAAAGTGTGAAACTCATAGGCGTTTCAGAAAAGAAGGGTAGCGCGAGATTGCTCGATCAGCTCAAACAGGCTGCCGTCCCTCAGGCCATGAAGTCCCTGAGATGAGCCTCTCACTGAGCAGAAGTCACTCGCATCTCTGCCAGAGAAAGGACTACAAGTTGACACATAACCTCATGAAACCTGGGCTTCAGCTGGTTGACAGCAGTGAGTCTGACATGGTACATCCCTCCAGATGGTTAAAGACCCCAGGGGTTCATCAGACAACCTCGAAAGGCTGTGTCTGTCCAGCTCCTTTTCCAAGTTCTGGATGATTTTTCCTAATGTACTATAAGCAGCATGTTCCAGTAGAGACGTAATTAACTGACTCTGGGTCCTCTTAATTTTGAAATTAGAAACACACTTGGCCAGGCACGGTGGCTCATGCCTGTGATCTCAGTACTTTGGGAGGCTGAGGCAGCTGGACTGCTTAAGTCCAGGAGTTTGAGTCCAACCTGTGCAACATTGTAAAACTCCATCTCTACAAAAAATACAAAAATAAGTCAGGCATGAGGACATGTGGGACATGTGGGACATGTGGAACATGTGCCTGTGGGTCCTGGCTACTCAGGAGACTGAGGCAGGAGGATCACTTGAGCCTGGGAGGTTGAGGCTGTAGTAAGCTATGCTCACACCACTGCCTGGGCAACAAAAAGGTTTTTTTTTTTGCCTGTCTCAAAAAAACCAGAGAATAAGAATTATATACCTGACTAGCCCAAAATAAAAGAGGCCTTGTGGAACAACCTGAAACACAGCTGCAAATTCTGGCAGGGCCTCCCCTGGCTTGATTTGTGGTGAGTGCAGGACCGCTCTGAAGGATAGGACCCCACGCATCTTCCGAGACTAGACCTTACAGTACAACTTCCCTTCGCTGGACGGAACACTGGCCTTGGGGCCTGGGACACCCTGGGGCAGTGCCACCATCCAGAGGCTGCCATGGCACAAGCAGGCCCTACTATCATGAAGCCTGGGACGTCCGTCAGAGCAGTGCCACCGACCTGAGGCCACCATGCCAGGGGAGCCTGGACATCATGAAGCCTGGGACTTCCTGGGGCAGTGCCACCAACCCGAGGCCACTGTGACACAAGGGGGCCCTGATGCCACTGAGAGGCTGCACAGCAGGTCCAAGCCCAGGCCAGGAGTGAAGAGGCTCCACATCCTTTCCATCCCTCCAGCTGAGTCCACAGATGTCTTGGAGCAGAAATGCATCACCCTCAATGTCCACGGGTGAGTTTTTGGACACAGAATCTGGAAGCGTAAAAGATGGTTCTGGGCTGGTTGGTTGCCGGCTCGGATCTGTCCCCTTTCCACACAAAACCTGGCTCACACCAAGCAGCGTCTAAGTCCTGGAAGACCTGCTAAACACAAGTGCAGTTACAAAGCGGAGAAACTGGAGGGGGTCGGGCTGTGCTCCAGTGGCACCAGCGTTTCTCAGGAAGACCCCGGGCATGACAGGGTCCAGGGCAAGGGCTTCCTGGGATCCAGGACAGGGAACAAGAACCCATTTCCCGATCCTGTTGAATATGAATCGGCTAAGGGCCGATTCCCTCGGAGGACTGAGCACCGCCCCACAACAGCTTGGTATGGGTATGTTATTACATACGTTGGTATGGGTCTGTTATTACATACGTTGGTATGGGTATGTTATTACCCATACCAAGGTAATAACAAGCCCATTACCAGCAGGAGGCTGGTGATGAAGACATGAGGACCAGATGAGCACGAGGGATCCTGACAGATCATCCCTGGCACTGAGCAAGGGGTGGACAGTACTCCCCGTTCCTGACGCATCAGCCCTGGCACTGAGCGAGGGGTGGCAGCACGGCCTGTGCCCCTGCAGATGCAGAGGGATGTGAGGGGGGCGCAGGCTGGGCTTGGAGGCTAACTCAACCACCTGCGCTTGCACTTCCGTTCCTCATGGCAGGGAGGCGAGGCACAGGCAGCATTAGGGCTCACCTTGCCCCCGGGCTGCACTTTTTTCTGCTTATGAGTCGTGCTCGCTTTACATGGACAGGCATAGCTATAATAACGGTTCCCTGATTATTTCGCTGCCTACATAAAGGGCTTTCAGAATTCACTTCCATCCTTAGGAAAGGCGGCCAACACCAGGCTGTCTCCCTTAAGATGCCATGTCTCATATGGGGAAAAAAAAAATCAAGAGAAATCAAATAAAGGCCATAAAATACATCAGTTTCAACACTAAAATTTAATAGTATGCTTTAAATTGAAGATGAGTTAAGTCAAATTTCCAAACCTCTGAAAGCACGGTTACTGGGAGGGAATGGTTTGCAACACACAAACGCAGCTCTGTAGAAGTGCCCAAGCTGGATGAAGGCTCAAAGGTCAGTGCAAGGAGAAAGTCTGAACAAACTCTCTCCTGCCCTGCTGCTGTCCTCTTAAAAAACACATTGTTTATCTGTCAGTTTAGAACAAGGCCTAGGGAGGTGGGAGGCAGGCCTGGGAGGGTCACCTAGCATCCAAGCTCCTCACCCACACAACTGCGCTGAGCTGAGCAGTACACACAAACACAACTAATTCTCCCCAAAAGGAAGACGGAAGGCAGCACACTGCCACGCCAGGCGCCCCGCAGATGAGAAGATTAAGGGGAGCCAGAGGTACCTTTAATCTTGCTTGCATGGTGGAGGGAGAGGAATAATGCCACTCACTTGAGTGTTGCACAATTCTTTCTAGCACTGAGTGGCAGAAAATAAAAGTTATAGATGCTTCCTCAGATAAATGTTTCTGAAGAACTGAACATAAATTATGTTCAGGAAATAGCATTATGAATGCCTCAAGTGCTTCTGTTTTCAATAATCCCAGAGTAATTCTATAAACCTGGGAATCAGTCTCACCCAACTCCAGGATCATGGCCCAGGTGACGTGGGCACACATATCCTGAAGCTCCAATGCTCAACTAAAGTGGGGCGAGTGAAAATGATCCTGGGTATAATTTACACGGACCCAGGAAGGTGACTGAGCCCCAAATCCCTAAACCAGGAAGACCAGTGTCCTTCAGGGGCCTCACCTCTGTCCTTTCCCAGCCTCTGGGAACCAGCACTCTGCTCTCTACTGACACAAACGCCCCTCCAAGGTACAACCAGGAAGATCATCATTCAAAACTGAGGAACGTGGCAGAACAAAGCTGTCAGGAGATTTTAATCACCGACACCACTTGTTACATGACCCAAAGATGATTAAAATCCCAGGCCCTTCAAGACTGAATGTTATCTATACTTAAACGCATTTCATCACCATATTGGGGGGTTATTCCTTTGTTTTACTGCAAATATATCCAACTGCTGTAAAAGGAAAAGGCAATTTGTTAATGAAGCTTCTTGGAGTGTCTCAACAGGCCTCGAGGCAGGATAAAAGGCAGGACTTCCTGGCAGAAACGCTCAGTTCTGAGGTCAGGTGGAGTTCTTGAGCACCAACCAAAGCAAAATAAGGTCGAAGACCACACCACACTTTCCTCAATCACATCTTCATTCCACCTTTCCTTCTACTTCTCACGACTTCACTGGCAGAAATTGTGCTGAAAGAAAATGGAAACACACACATACATAGGAGACCCTACAGATGCTGAGAATGGGTGCAGCCGTCACAGTCCGAATGTCCTTTCAGGGCCATCTGACCTGGCTGGGATCCAAGTATCCAAGTGCAGGATTGTATATCAGACCCGTGAAGCCAGGATTAAAGCCACTGAAAGGCAGTTTTCCATCCCACGGAAACCAGCCTTGCTAGGGGCTTCCTCGGGGACCACCGACCTCACGCCACCACCCCTCAACTACTTCAACTAACCTACATCATGGCACAGGCCTCCCTAGGCAGACCAGCCCTGCCCAAGTCCTGCTTCATGGCAAACCCTCCAGACAAACGTCCTTGGCCTCCTCCGGGAGGCTGTGCTCGGAAGGTGCCCTCATTTACTTCTGTGGCTCTGAGACATTTAACTAGAGCCCAACACATTTCTTCCTGTTCACATAGTATTGAGTTAAAAGATTTTTATGAGTAAACTTTCACTGGGAAAAATACCATTTCAGGAGCCCCAGCGACCACAATGAAAATGTTTTTACCTTCCCTTACGTGACATCGGCAACGCCAGGTCCAGGAAACGTTCTGGATCTCAGATAATGGCATATCCACTCATAGTAAGTCTTGGTCTTGTTTCACAAGCTATCAAATGCTGCCCAGAAGCAGGAAAAACCCCACAATGTGGCAGGGAGGGGCGACCAGCGTGAGTTCTAAGGCCAGACCGCCCGGGTCCCGCTGACAGTGTGGCTTCAGGAGTTTCCTAAACCCTCTGCTCTCCAAGTTTCATGTCAGAAAAATGCAGTGATAACCGTGTCCACCTCGTTTAAATATATATATAAACACACACACATATATACACATACACACACACACACACACACACGCACATATATATACTCCAAAACTACAGCCCTATAAAGGTCATTAATTCTAGTTATCCTCAAGGCATTGAGCGATCAATAATGAGCCGTCCCCCTGCTGCTGACCTGCCTCAGCCGCACCCTCTGGAAACCCCGCATCCACACCAGCCACACAGGATGAGGCCAGGGAAGGAGCAGGACTGTGTCTTGGGAACTTAAACTCTGGAAGCTGAGTTAAATCAGTGTCGCTCAAATCTTGTCACCAACTATCTTGTTAAATTGGGAGAGTCCATCTCTGGGGATCTTGAAGGAACCTGAGGCTCTACATTGAGTGAGGTGAGCACTCGTGCTGCAATGAGACGGCAGGGAAAGCAACTGAATCTGGGGTTGCAGTTGCCTGAGGCTTGGGTCCCACCGGGAAAGTGGCACCAGGGCCCTCAGGACAGTGGCAGAGGTCCCAGGAGGCAAGTCCCGGCGCAGAGACTTATGGACCCAAAGATTGCTCCAGGGCCAGGAGGGGCTGCTGCGCTGACAGCCACGAGGCAGGTAGCCTTCAAGCTCCTCCAGCTGCCATCCTGCAGGCAGGGAGGACAGTGCCCAGACCACCCCGGGGCTCCCCCAGCCTGCCAGGCTGGTACTCTTACTCCAGCCACTGACAAGAGTACCCATGTTGCAAGCTAGGTTGAAACAGTGCCTCAGGCCTCGGGGCACATGCACACCCCCTGCAGGGCCACTTCTACCCAACACCTGGGGATGACTATTCCCACACATCCTCAACTCACAGCAAAACTTAAAAATGAAAGTCGGAAGATACAGCTAGGAAACCAATACTCAAGAAGCAACTCCACGGTGACTCTTCCTAGAGCTATTGCTATTGAACATCTTTAAAAACATTTCCAGGGTGACTTCCTAGAGCTATTGCTATTGAAAATCTTTAAAATTCTTCATTTCAAAATTAGCTTTTATTACACTGTCTTCCCTATTCCACCAAGACTCTAGAAAACAAAACCATTACAATTTCCAATTCTATCTTATAGCAAGTTAGAAATACACGTTTCCTCAAAGGATTCTACGTGTTTCCTTGGCAATATCCTTTCCATGCCCCATACTACTGCCCGCAACAGGGAAGGTTTTTCCAACCCAACCCAACCCAACCCAACCCAACCCAACCCAACCCAACCCAACCCAACGGCCCTGAGACAGGCCCCTAACGAATCGTCTACAAACTCTTGAGACAGGCTTGCCCTGACAAATCATCTGCAAACTCCATCTTCCATTAAAAACAGTACCGAAAATAAGCATATTACCACCTTTTAAAAATTACTGTAAAGTGGACAGTGTTCAGTTCTGTGAATTTCGGCACAAGTATTCCCATAATCATCACACAAGCAAAACAGTCCAACAGCCCCAAACCCACTCACGGGGCCTCATAATCATACCCTCCCATTCCCAGCAACCACCCTCTCTGTGTTCTCCCATCCCCCGGGTCTGTCTTTTGCAAGTGTTGTCGCAAAACACTCGCAAAATCACGATTTCCTGGGCATCGTGCTTGGAGGTGCACCCAGGGTGTCCTGTGATCAACAGCCAGGCCTCGGGGCTGCTGGGTATATATTATTCCACGTATGGCTGTGGCACATTGTAACCTGTTTTGGGCAACTATAGACAGCCCTATTAACATCTGGGCACAGTTTTTCTTAAACATCAGCTTCTGTTTCTCTAGGGTAAATACCCAGGATTGGGGTCACCGGGCCCCACGTTTGTGTGAGTTCAGTTTTGTAAGAAACCGCCAAGCTGTCTGAACCGTGCTGAACCCCAGCATCGCACAGGAGTCCTGACTGCCTGTCCTCACCAGCACCTGGGGCTGTCGGAAGACCTTAGTCAGGCGCTCCACAGGGGTGTGAACAAATTCACGGCGGCTTCAGTGCACATCTCGGTGCAACCAGTCACGCTGAAAGTCATTTCAGATGCTTTCGGGCCATCCTCCCGTCCTTCTCAGCGAAGCATCTGTTCATGTCTCTTCCGCTTTTAAGTCAGGTGGTTTGTTCTCTGTCATGAGCCGTGGGAGTCCTGTGCATTCTGGATATGAGTCCTTTGCCGGCTGCATGGTTCACAGAAATCTTCTCCCCGTCTATCAAAAATGTGTCTCTTCAATTCCCTAGGGGTGTCTTTTATATTAGAAGTTTAATTTTGATGAGTCTTACCTACTTGTTTTCTTCCTTGATTATGGATCACGGTGTGGCTAAGAGCTCTCACCCTCGGTCTCCACAATTTCCCTTTCTTTTGTAGTTTGGTATTTTACATTCAGGGCTATGGTCCACCTTAATTTTCATACAGGAATTTCTCCCTGTTTTCACTCTTTTGCATACGGCTGTCCCATAATTCCAGCACCATTTGTTGAAAAGACTCAAATTCCACTGAACTGCTTTTGCGTCTTTGGATCTGTTCTGGACTCCACTCTGTCAGCTGACTCGTGTGTCCATCCTGAGCATAATTTGTGACTTTAGTGGCTGTCTCTGTGAAAAAAGGAATTCTGTCGGGAAGCAAAAACCACATTAGAAATGCTCTAAATAAGATTTTTCCTGTTGTCAGGAGAGCAAAGCCACTGCCCTAAGCAGAGGTGAGGCCTCAACAGCTCCCGGGCACAACCTTAACACACAATGGGGAAGGGAATTCATTTCAAGGACCACAACGTGAGACCAGCATAGCCATGAAAACTGCAATAATTTCACAGCAGAATGAAATTCATAAAGAACTGCTGAGAAGCGTGTGATAAGTTACATAAATCACTGTTCCTTAAATTCTGACGGTTGACTAGAACAGAAATAGCTTCACAGTACAGTTCAAACAGGAGAAAGGTAGGTAGGGGTGGTTTCCACACCACACAGGGCCTGCAGGAAAGGGACACTCTTCCTCTAAACGGGAGATCCCGGGAGTGATGTGGTAAGCCATGGTGAGAGGCAAGGAACTGTGCAAGCCGGAGTCGCGGCCTTGGCCCCACCGCAGAGCCTGTGTCCTTGAACGACGAGGCTCAAATGTCAGGCCGGGGCAACCGAGGCAGTTATCAGGGGACAAGAAAACGAGCGCACACGGTGGAGGCAAAGGTCTGAAATTGCACGGCAACTTCAAGTCAAGTGGGACAAACTGACTCAAAATACAGGTTCCAAAAACCATCACAGAGAGCTGTTCCTCGGCTCTGGAAAGGCTAAGTGACTAATGCCCACACTGAGTATCTGCTCCCGGAGACAACCCTGGTGACCTAAGGCCCAGCTCTTCCGAACCCGCGCCAAACCTCAGTGAGGAACTTTGTTGGTATCTTATGGCACATTGACATGTTCCCTTAAAATCTGGTATTTCATCAACAATGCAGGCGCCAGCTTTGACTCATACACATTTCAATTAAACAAGATAATTTACACCCTGACCATGCCAGGTAAGAGGTTTACTACAATCTTTAAACAGCCAGAGGCTACAGTCTGCTCCTACACAACACCATGTCTCTACAAGTTCGATGGGTTATTTACTTTCCATGTCTTCACTTGACTAGTGCTAGAAAGCAGATTAAAAACAGAAGGAACCCAGAAACACTATTGAACGAGACTCAAATATCTTGCAGTCATCATCGTGATGAGACGTTTATTAAACAGAAATGTTCTCCCCTGTAGAAAGCAGCACACATCAACACACACCGATAACTGTCGCCAGCATTCCAGATCATCTTCCCTTCCATGGCCACAGTGCAGGGCAATGGACCACGCACACCTGCAGACCCACGGAAAGCGGGGTGACACGGCCGATTCTTGTAGCGAGCAGGCCAGGGTGCACTCAAACTGCATCTCTTTCCAGAGGTCCGCCATGGAAAGTTACACATTTATTCCACGAGTTAATGGCACTGCACCAAACATTTCTGTAAGATTCTCTTAGCAAGCTTTTCCTTCTGCCTAAAATGTCCTGGCACAAACTGAAAAAGCTCTTGGAGCTGCCAAAGACTTCAGTATCCCCTTAACTATTGTCATGTACGCCAGTGTGAAGAGACCACCAAACAGGCTTTGTGAGCGCAACATGTCTGTTTATTTCACCTGGGTGCAGGCGGGCTGAGTCTGAAAAGAGTCAGCGAAGGGAGGTAAGTGTGGAGCTGTCTTATAGGATTTGGATAGGTAAAGGAATATTACAGTCAAAGGGGGCTTGTTCTCTGGCGGGCAGGAGTGGGGGTCACAAGGTGCTCAGTGGGGGAGCTTTTTGAGCCAGGATGAGCCAGGAAAAGGAATTTCACACAGACACACAAAAAATCATCGCTTAAGGCAAGGACCGGCCATTTTCACTTATTTCTGGTAGAATGTTATCAGTTAAGTCCAGGCAGGGCATTTGCACTTTTGTGATTCTTCAGTTACTTCAGGCCATCTGGGTGTATATACGTGCAAGTCACAGGGGATGCGACGGCTTGGCTTGGGCTCAGAGGCTTGACAACCATAGTCTTTACTTTTAAGGTGTGGGGTAAGATCATATAATCCCCAACTAAGCTCCTGATGCTGTGTGTGGCATCCAGCAACAGCACGTTCCATTCCTGGATTACATTTGACTCAAGAGTCCACAGTGAGAACAATTTCTGGTGAATGAAACACCAGGCAGGAGGGTGATTCCGCTGGGCAGCTCTTCACACACAGCCCAGTCGCTGAGGGGAGAGGAAGAGGCCCACGCGCGTCCACCGTGCTCACGCCCCCTTGGAATGCGCCCCACTCCTAGAGACCCGGACCCAAGGGAAATCTGACCTAAAAATGGGCAAACCCTCACTTTGGCAGAGGGACAGGGACTCGGGGCCACAACTTGACCTCAGAGCAACACAAGTGCAGACACAGCACCCCAGGACACCCTCCCCACCCAAATTCAAGGAGGAAAACCAACCCCCGCCCCCTTGCGGAAACCCCCGGCTGCTGGAGCAGACGCCTGCCGGCGTGTGCAGCCTCTGCCGTCCCACATTCCGGGCTCAGCACCTGTGCCTCAGCCCTGGCACTGCTCACCACACCCACAGGTGTGCCAGGAGGGGCAGGTCCTAAGGTCTCCACTGCACCAAAGCCTGCAAGGCAAAGGGGCCACTCCCTCCAGCAGGAGTCCAGAAGCACACACTGCACCAGCGTCACAGCGTGAGAATTCTTCCCTCGGTCTCCGAGTCTCCAGTCTGTTGCCCGCCACGGTCTTCTGCCAACGGCAAGGCCCAAGCTGGGCGGCACGTTTGGTTCTCACCATTTCCCTTGTCAAGATCAATACTGCAAACATATCCGATTCATCCTGTCACTAAAAAGGAAATAATCCGCCATCTCCATCACAAATGACGCAACCAGGTTTCCATTACTGCGGTGTTCCCCCCCCCCCCCCCTCTATTTTGAGATGGAATTTCTGCTCTGTCTCCCAGGATGCAGTGCAGTGGCGCGATCTCGGCTCACTGCAACCTCTGCCTCCCGGGTACATGTGATTCTCCTGCCTCAGCCTCCCAAGTAGCTGGGATTACAAGGTGCCTGTCACCATGTCCGGCTAATTTTCATATTTTCAGTACAGACGGGGTTTCACCATGTTGACCAGGCTGGTCTGGAACTCCTAACCTCAGGGGATCCACCTGCCTCCTCCTCTCAAAGTGCTGGAGTTACAGGAGTAAGCCACCAGGCCCAACCATTACTGGTGTAATTTCTAAGCCACTCTCTCACACCCACTCCCTTTTTTTTTTTTTAAAGAACCAGCTTTATGGCTATATTTTTTTCCCAGAGAACCAGTTACCCATTTCAAGTACAAATAAGACACCATGTTTAAAAACCAAAAATGCCAATTTGCACAGAAGTCTCCAAATACCTAGTTGATTTGAGCCTTGAGAATAACATCAAGCTGTTGGCTGAATACAACTTCCCTTTCCATCTGTCTGCTTGTGAGTTAGACACAAGGACGAAGCCACGAGCTAGGGACATAAAGGCAGGAACCACCAAGGCAGCCGAGACTCCAAATAAAAGCTCGAAGGACCAACACAAATGCACCACACCCTGCACGCCCTCCTCTCCTTCCTTTTCAGAATTTCCAGAGGATGAAACAGGGACCTCCTCAGACGTCCCACGGTGCAGGCGACCAGAAGGGAAGGCGGTGGCAGTCTGAATGAGGTGACCGGGAAATCACATTCCACAAACAGAAATTCTCCATGTGCTTTACATCCTCTGTCTCTGAAGAACTATGCCAGCCTAACAGTCGCTAGAAAACCACCTTCAAGTATCATTTCCCATTTCAAGCAAAGAAAACAGTGGTGGGGCATGAGGGAAAAACATAGCCATATGTTCTAGGGTATTAAATAAGGTTTTTTCTGTTATAAACGTATAATTTTACATTCTCAGTTTTCTGTATAATTGATATGCTTCCTAATTGGCAGACATAGTAATAAAAAGTGAATTCCAAGTGTAAGATCGGAGGACCCATTCACATGGCTTCAGGTTCTGCTACTGTGTTTCAACTTAAGAAAATGGTTCTGTGCGTTGGTAACAAGGCCTGAGAGTCTGTGTGTGAGTCTGTGTGGCTGTCATCAGGGTTCGTGTTGGCTCTGTACCAGAGGATGTTACACTGTTACATTATCTTCTACAAAAAATCCTGAAAAAATGAAGGCTGAATAGACATACACACCCTCCCAAAACAATCCAAATGTCCACCGATATGAAAAACGGATGAATTACGGTTTCCATCATGGAATATTCCTCAGCAGTGAAAACAAACTATAGCCACAGGTGCCAACTAGGATAAAGAAAACCTTTTAAACACGTTTAAAGTGAACTGACTAGGCGGAATTCCTCGATTACAGGCATCTGCTCCAAAAGGGTACTGTTCTGAATCCTGTGATGTAGAATGATATTTAGCAATCCTGTTTTGGGGCACATCCAGAAAAAAAGCAAAATAATGACTACACAATTTTAAATTCTTTGTAAATTATAACTATTACTATGAAAATTCTAAAAATGTGAAAATCTTCCCAACTGTTGTTGGACAAGCTTCAAAATAAATACCCTGGCATTGCTTGCCACACCCACAGGTGTGCCAAAATAAATGAAAATATAGCCTAAGTTAGTAGAATCGAAACCTGAAGATGTACGAGCCGTACCCCTGCCTCGCTATCTATACATCGTGTAGAAATTTAAGAGCAGGTAGTGACACTGCAATGCAAGGCTCAAACCAACTGGGTATTTGGAAACTTCTATGCAAATTAGCATTTTTGGTTTTTAAACACGGTGTTATTTGTACTTCAAACAGGTAACTTTTTGATTCCCTTGGAAAAAATATAGCCATAAACCTGGTCTAAAAAAAATAAATACGGGAGTGGGTATGAGAGAGAGTAGCTTAGAAATTTTAAAAGTATCAGCAGGGAGCAGTGGCTCATGTCTGTAATCCCAGCACTTTGAGAGACAGGCCCAAGGGGCCTTTGAGGACACCGGTCTCCTCTGCTGCCTTCCTGCTGGACTGACCTCAGGATATTCACTGGATTTCCACCCCTGTCTCATTTAACATCCCAAGGGTGGTCTTCATCCTCATCTGGGGCTCAGCTCTGCCCCAATTTCTTAAATCTCTGCCTTCAGAGCCTGAAAACACCCACGCCCAGGGTCACCCTAAGTCCACGTTTACCCCAGAGAGTCCCAATTTTATGTTTTCCCAGCATCGCCTTAGTGATAATTTATCCTGTCAATTCCAACTGCCTTCACACCTCACCCCTGCTGTCTCCCAGCAGACCCCACTCAGATGCACTTGCCCCAGACCCTACACCCAGGTCTGTGCATGCTGCCCTGCTTTGCCCATGTGGGGACCACCTCTCTTTCTTGAGGAATCAGCTGGCGATCATCTCCTTGTGGAGGGCTGCCCTGACTTCCAACTCTCTCCAGCAAAGGCAGAAGCCATCCTCGGTACTTCCCCAAAACTCAGGCCAAGTACGAAGATGGCGCAGATGTTAGCTGTGCCTGGGATGCCATGGGCAGGGTCCCCAGATGCTCTACACATGGCCCGGGGCACCGCCTGAACATAGCAAGTGCTGAAGAAACAAAACTGACATGCGCTGACCTCTGATAGGGCCCCCTTCACCATCCACATCTGTCTCCCCTCTGGACAGCAAAATCCACAAGACACGGAGGGCTTGTCTCACTCATCTTCAAACTCCCAGAGTCACCCTGGTAGGTAAAGGAGACTCAAATGTCTTCTGAAGGAAGCGGCTGGTTAGCTGCCAAGTTAAAGGGCCTCTGAAATTCAGAGCTCTGCATAGGAGTCCAGCAGACTTTATTATGAATGACTCCAACCACGGCAGAAGTGGCCGTGGAACCAGTGCTAACAAATTCAGGATTTGTTCACTGTTTCTCAGTTAATTATCACAACTCATTCTCACAGAGCAGCTGCGGACAGATCCTCAGACGTCTACACAGAGTGGGACGATGGCGCCGAGTCACGTGAACGTCCTGTTGCAGACTGGGAGACACCGGTCAGACATGGACCCAGGCAGAGCACAGACCTCACGTTAAATCTGCTCCCTGTAAACAGCACTCCCTGCCACGCCCTTTCCTATCCGCACAGCTTCTACAAATTCAACTCTCACACCTGACACCTAACAATACTGCACACCCCCATGTGAACGCCCCATTTACCTCCCAAAATGACCCGGCATGGCCGAGTACAAAAAATTTCAACATAAGGGAACTGGAGGGCATGTGGGGCTTTCTCGAGTACCTGCTGCCTCCTGATGGGAGGGTCCAATGCTTCACACCCCTAGTGAAGGGCGGGTCTCTTCGGCCCCCCGACTTTGACCTGGAGCTTAAATCAGCATTAACTAATTTCACTTTCCAGGACCAACTTCAAAGGCCTGCAAAGCCAGAGAAGGGAGAGGAGATGGAACACGCCCTCACCTCAGACCTGCCGCAAGCACGCACTTCTCAGATGCGTCCCAAGGTGCACAGCGTGTCCGATGCCTGTTTCACATCCACCGACCTGCAGGTCTTCTATGTGGCATCAGCCTCTTGGGCACTGGAAACAAGAGGTATAATGGCAAATCCCCTATGCAGCAAAGGTGAGGAAAAGGGACCCAACGCAATGGAACTGACCTTTTTCTGACAGTCTCAAAACAGAAGGAAAATACTGTACAACCAACTTCTCCTCACGCAGGTTTATTTACCTGTGACTCAGAGGCCATGACAGACAACTTCAGGTTCTCACCGATTCCTATTTTCCCCATCCAGGAAGCCTTTGTTTTTAATATCGTACACACTTGCCATTTTGTAGGCCAAAAACAGCAAATACTGCCAGTTTCCTATAGTTCAACTGAATAAAATATGATCATGGCCTTTTGTGAAACCATGAAGAAGAGGTGGATATCTCAGTATGTGTTTCCAGACTGGCTTTGTTCCTGAAGTGGTAACTCTGTTCACTCAGGATTTTAGACACTGAAGAATAAACATCAATATCCCACCAAGAAAATCAAAAAAATGAAATAATTTTGCATCCACCTTGGAGCCGTTTTAGGATAAGGCAGGACACAAACTTTTAAAAAGCTGCAGTTGTCCCTCTGTATACACAGGGACATGGATTCCAGAACACCCCCCGAGTTTACCCAAATCTACGTATCCACAGGACTCCACGGCCACCCTATGGAACCGCATGTAGGAAACGTCGGCCCTCCACAAAGCCAGGTGTTTTCAGTAAGGGTTTGGTTGGAAAATAATTAACATAAGTGTTCCTTCGAAGCTCAAAACCTATGTGGTTCAGGGTCAGCTGCATTTATTACTTGTGTCATATCTGAGGCCTGAAAGCCATCATTCTCGATACCTTAACGTGATGGTTAACAAACTAACTGTTCTGATTAGAAAGAGGAAAAAGCTTATTTTTAAGCTGACAATGAGAGTGGATGCGGCTACGGTGAACGGAGAACAGACCTAAGCAAGCACCAAGGCTGGGGTGACTGCCTGTGCTCAGACCCACCAGGGCCTGTTCCTCCATCTCCCTCTGCTGAAAGGGATAACCGCTTCTCCCCCACGACTAAAGGGCCTTTTTTAAATACTCACACGAGAAGTGCTATGAAAAGCTAAAAGGTCACAGATAACATTTTTAAAAATAAACATTAATGTAAGCATTTAACAAGCCCATTATGATTTTTAAAAAAATGGTAATAAGTTCTTGGGTGTGGTGGCTCATGGCCGTAATCCCAGCACTTTGGGTGGCCGAGGTGGGTGCATCACCTGAGGTCAAGAGTTTAAGACTAGCCTGGCCAACATGGTGAAAACCCTTCTCTAACGAAAATACGAAAATTAGCCAGGCATGGTGGCAGACGCCTGTAGCCCCAGTTACTTGGGAGGCTGAGGGAGGAGAATCACTTGAACCCAGGAGGGAGAGTTTGCAATGAGCCAAGATCGTGCCATTGCACTTCAGCCTGGGCGTTGAGTGTGAAACTCCATCCCAAAAAGAAAAAAAGATTATAAAGTTTTCTTTCCAATGAACTTATCATTCAGCCACCGAGGTATCCTATAGCTACTTATTCAGCCATGAGATACACAACAGGAGATATAGGCGAACAGGACACAGTTCTTCCCTGAAAGAAGGCTGCACCCTCAACAGAAGGGAGGCACATACTCCGAATGGAATCGGCATAGGGAACAGATGCTGCTGCAGGTGGAACTGGCTGCACAGAGCACCCGCTCAAGTGTCTGAGAAACAAGGAGCCGTTGGTGCCATCACCTTTCATACCTGAGCTGGGTGGTGATGACATCACTACCACTACCACCCGGGACAAAGAGCCCCAGAACCACACAATGAGCTTACAAACTCACCAAGGCAACGACCGAGTAATGTGCGTGGAGTGATGCGAACACGCAGACGTCAGGGCCACGCACGGAGTTGGTTTTGTGCATCAACCTGAGCGTGCCTAGGGTGCCCAGATGGCTGGTTCTGCATTATTTCTGTGTGAGATGCATGTTGGCCTCTGGACTGAGTGGAGACCCATCCTCGCCGGTGTGGGGGGCACCACCCTATCCACCCAGGGCCCGAGTAAAACAGCAAGGCGGGAAAACTGGGTTCACTCCACCTGTCTGGCTGATGGGCCAGTGACATTTGTCTTCTGCAGCCCGTGCTCCTGGGTCTCAGCTCCTCAGACCCGGGTGGGATCTGCACCCTCCGCTTCTCAAGTCTTCAAGCCACACCCTCCCAGGACTCCAGCTTGCAGGCTGTGTGTCCTGGGGCTTCTTGGACACTGTAGCCCCTGCAACAAGCCTCGCCCTGGAGACACACGCACACCCGGCTGGCTGTCTCTCTGGAAGCCCTGACTAAAAGCCGTCCCTGAAAGTGGTCTTCAGAGTTTCTTTCCAGCCCTAAGATCCCAGCACCCCTCCTACAATTCTAGGCGGAAAGGTGAACGGAGACCAATGGACAGAGGTGTGTGCGAGGACACACCAGGCAGCAGCACTAGGCAGGAGGGCACTAACACTCACTAAGCAAAGAATCAATGCTGCTTGCCACAAAAATGAGAGCAGTAAAGATTTCTTCAAACAGAAATGAGTTTGTTTCATGATTTGCTCTTAATACATAAGAAAGCATAAAATTAGGCCTATTAACAATTACGTAAGTCTTTAGAGGCCCTTGAACTACTTCTGTCCCTTTGTGTTTTTATAGAAAATAAGCCTGAGGTTAAAGAGAATAACGTCACTGGCCACAACTGGGGCCACGGGAGGACACAGCTTATACCCCTGAGGTCCCTGGGTGCCCCCAAGTCCTTCCCTTGCTATTTATGGAAATATGGGAGAAACCAGGAGGTCTGAGCACAGACCTGGCCGTGCTCCCGGGGGCCGAGGAAAGCACCCATCTGTCCAGTCTTCCCTCCACACCCCAAGGTTCCCTCTTACCCAGACTCTTGGGCTGACGCGGCTCATGCACTCAACAGCGCCATCATTAAACGCTTAGCTTCGCATCACGAGGGCCTCCTCTGGCCTCCTCTGACCACTCCTGAACCTGCAGTCAGCACTAGTCTGCAGGACACGCGTGGAAAAAGTTCATGGATCACCGTCTCCAACGAGGAAGGTGCCAGGCAAGGAGTCGGAGAGCCGGGGATGGAACAGCACTCACCCAGGGAGGCGAAGGCCAACAGAGGCCACCACCGAGGGCCTCCCTTCCCACCTTGAGGGCAGCTCACCCAGGAAAGCGAAGGCCGACACCGGCCACCACTGAGGGCCTCAAGGGCTCTCCCCACCCTGAAGGCGGCTGCGATCACATTTCCCATCGCACCAAGAGACCCCTGTATTGAGCACAAACCTTTCCAACCTTTGAATCAATAAGGAATCACAACACAGACATTCCCTCAATCCAAATGGCCAGCCCACAAAACAGACACGCAATCATGCACATTTCCTGTGGGAAAATCAGTCAGTCCCTGGGGCCTCGCGCCAGGGGTGGGGGAGCATCATGGGGAGATGCCCCAGCCCCAGCCTGGCTCTTCTCTCTACAGCTCCTTTTCCCTCCTCTTCCCCCCGCCCCTTCCCACCCCCTCCTAGCCTCAGAGGCTCCTTCCTCAAATTCTTTCCCCTTGATGAAGTCATTCATGCCCAAAATACAAGGCAAAGTCATGGGGGCTAAAAAGAAAATCCATACCGTGCCTCGCGTTTTAGATTCTCATAAGTTTGAGAATAACCAAGCAAGAATCTTTGGCATGTGAATGCGGTCTGAAGGCATCTGAGCACAATGCCCGGCACTGGCCCGGAGTGGATCATGGGTGTCTCGGACATCTTCGCAACTCTACGCCAATTATTTTGAAACATACCAGCAGAATAGAACCATGTGAATAGCTGCTTCTCAGTTAAAAGTAGGAAAAGACTCCAAAAGCTGCCCTCAAGGAACATCCTTCCCACCAGGAGTTTTCTGCATCGGGTCCTTCAGGCATAGTCAAGGCCCCTGGGCCCAACTTCCTCATCCCTGCGTCATAAAGCAGCAAAGACAGTGAGGAATAAAGCAAGTGAAGGAGTCAGTCCCGCACAAAACGGGCTCCAGAAGCCACAGCCACTCTCCCAGTGTGGGAGCCAAGTTCAGAGACCTGGAAACACCAGCTTTCCCAGGGAGGAGGGCAGAACAATGCCATTTCCCCCTAGTTTAGGGAGACACCACCCCACGTCCTCTGGCCTTAATAGAAGAGACACTTCACATAAATGATTTCAATGACTCCACCACACACAGAAAGTGGGCTAAGGGCTAACACACCCAAATAAATGCCAGGCAAAAACACATTAAATGAACACACAGATAACCAAGGTTCTCCTGTTATCCACGAAATATTCAGAAACAAATCCAGTAAGCAATCTCTTTGCAATCAAAAGACCAATTCAGAGGTGCAGATTAAAAATAAACATACAGGCCGGGCGCGGTGGCTCACGCCTGTAATCCCAGCACTTTGGGAGGCCGAGGTGGGCGGATCACAAGGTCAGGAGATCGAGATCATGGTGAAACCCCGTCTCTACTAAAAATAGAAAAAAAAATTAGCCGGGCGCAGTGGCGGGCGCCTGTAGTCCCAGCTACTCGGGAGGCTGAGGCAGGAGAATGGCGTGAACCCGGGAGGCGGAGCTTGCAGTGAGCCGAGATTGCGCCACTGCACTCCAGCCTGGGCGACAGAGCGAGACTCCGTCTCAAAATAAAATAAAATAAAAAATAAATAAATAAAAAATAAAAAAAATAAAAAATAAAAAATAAATAAAAAATAAAAAATAAAAAATAAAATAAAATAAAATAAAATAAAATAAAAATAAACATACAACTGAACCCTTAATACACCAAGAACCAAATTCCATGGAAGTGTTATCACATCACCACCTCCCAGCTGAAGGAAGCAGCACTGGCCACTGACCAGCTGTTCACTCGTGGGTCAGTGAACGAAAGGCAGTGCTGTCCAGGACAACAATGAGATGTTAACCTGAAAAGGGCAAAATTGCAGAGGCTGGAGGGACCTTCCAGGTAACCCGGCCCCCTCAGTGGACAGAGTACTCCCGTGGGGCCACAGAGCCCAGAGCTCCAGTGTGTTCGGGGCAAGGACTCAACTGCAACCCTGATGATGTCCGAACGCCTTCTGCCCTTCTGTGTCTCTGCCCCACTAACGGGGAATCCGTGAATGCTAAGGAAATGTAACGCATTTTACAATACATGTAGATTTTTAGCAAATTAAAGATAAACAGTGACAAACTTTGAGAATTAACCAAAATATAGTTCAATGAATGCCCAAACTCAAAGCTAGTCTCCAAGAGGTGATAAGCTGTGTGTGGTGGTTAACGCCTGTAAATCCCAGCCGTTGGGGAGGCTGAGGCAGGAGAATCACTTGAGCCTAGAAGGTTGGGGTTGCAGTGAGCTGTCATTGTACTACTACACCCAGCCTGAGAAACAGAGTGAGACTGTCAAAAACAACCAAACAAAAACAAATTAAAGGAGTTCAAATGAACTCGCCCATACCCTTTAAATTTTCATTTGAGTACATGGGGTGATCTAGTTCCTTTTTCCCTTGCAATACATGAATAATCTAATAATTCAATATAATCTAACAATTACATGGGAAAATTTAATTATTTTCCCATTTCATTATTCCCTATCTCAGGGAAAAAGTTAAAAGTATTCCCTATTTCAGGGAAAAAGTTAAAAATCATTTTAAACCTTCCTTCCACAAAACAGTATACTCAGTCATCTCTATCTGCTTTATCATGTGGAATTCAGCTTCACATGTCTATAATACGGTTTTTGTTAAACAGCGTTTATGTAGACAGGCAAGAGAAAGAAACACTTGGTCTATGTAGAAGCAGCAGAAGACACGTTTTAACAGAAAAGGGAGAAGATACCACCGTGTGAATCTGGAAATTCTGTCCTCATCTTGTCCACACACACAGAAAACACCCAAGCACGTGCCTAGTGTCCAACAGGAGCACAGAAAGGATGAGGATCCCTCCAGTTGTTTGATGACCAGCCCCACTTGTCACCGCCACATAACAAAATCCGCACGGCAACTTCAGCAGGTTTCCTTCATGATTCCACGGAAATCAGGCTGAAGAACATACAGATGTTTTGCCCACATTTAAAAATCCAAGTGTGGGACTCATAGAAATAAAACACATTATGGGTTCACTTAACGTTTCCAAATTTTTACTTGGAGAAACCTATAAAGTTCTTGTCAGTTACATCCTTAAGTTTTTCAATAATTTTTAAATGCAAAGGTCGGGCAAGACTTGTAAAGAGGTACACACATACGGCCCGGCACGGTGGCTCACACCTATAATCCCAGCACTTTGGGAGGCTGAGGTGGGCAGATCACGAGGTCAGGAAACCGAGACCGTCCTGGCTAACACGGTGAAACCCCGTCTCTACTAAAAATACAAACAATTAGCCAGGCGTGGTGGCGGGTGCCTGTAGTCCCAGCTACTTGGGAGTCTGAGGCTGGAGAATTGCATGAACCCGGGAGGCAGAGCTTGCAGTGAGCTGAGATCGCACCACCGCACTCCTGGTGACCGCACTGCCTGGGTGACAGAGGGAAATAGTCTCAAAAAAAACACAAAGCAGGTACACACATACATGCCACGTTCTTCTCTCAAAGAGACAGGCCCTTTTTTAAGATTCCAGAAGTAAATGTGGTTGTCACCCTGCTTTTGAGAGGATGGGCTGTGTTTTAAGCATGAACACACTTTCCTCCATGCACCAAGGATGCACCATGGAGGCAGTGCTGCCGCCACCTCCCTAGTCTCTGCTCAGGGTGGGGCAAGGGGAGCTCAGTTGTCTCCCATATACACCGTTAACAGGCCAGGTGCTCAGAAGGAGGCTTCCAGGACTCGCTGTAGGCATTTATCAGCAGGGCAGGCAGTGCCTCGTGCTGGTGGGCATCCAGCAGTAAGGGGGTCTTGCACTTCACTCCCTGGGCCCAGCCCCAGACAGAGGAGAAAGAGACACCTGTATCATAACTCACATGTATTTATAGATACACAGAGACACTGCAGTGCAAGGTGCAGAACTAGAAGGAATCATGGAAATAAGAGGGAAGACATTTGGTTACGACTGGCAGAGCCACTTCAAGCCTCAGCACTTCCTGCCGGAGCCCTCCCTGACCAGACTCCTCCAGGGTCACTGCCACTGCCTTGCCCAGCTCATGACAGGGCAGACAGTGACAGAGCCTCAGAACAACCTCCCACTCCTTCCTCACCAGTACAGGGGACGAGCTGTTCATGAGTGTCCCAAAGCCTGAATGCGGGAACACAGAGGTGACTGAGCAGAAAGGGGGACAGCCACAATGGCCGCGGGTGTGCAGATATTGCGGGGCGCCCCAGCAGCCCCTTCCGTCTTAAAGAGGATGGCCACGGGTGTGCTGATGCTCCCGCGTGACCCAGCCGTCCTCTCCACCTTATAGGGGAATGGCCACGGGTGTGTGGACATTCCCGGGTGCCCCAGAGCCCTTTTCACCTTAAGGAGATTTTCACAGTCTCATATCAGTCTCCAAACTATTCAGTGAGGTTGGAAGAGTATCACTGTGGACCAACACTGATTGGCACCAAGTAAGGGCAATTTTATAACCATGTCTCAACCATGAAACAATCAGGTCTTTGGCTATCTGGTCTAAGCTTTTTCTGTAACAAAGTTGGATAATTAAGTTGAACTTTGGTTTTCCAAAGCTTGTTACAGAAACCACATCTTCCTAGGTGTGGCTCTGTGGTGTCACGTGCACACATCAGTAGCCAGGCTTGCCAAGACTCACGGCACGTTACACGTTCACCTGAGAAGGCTGCTCAATCACTGAGGGCTCTGGCATGCTCTGAAATGAATTTGCCACTTCAGTCTACACTCTATTCCCTTGTTTGGTTAAAGAAACCCAAGCAGAATGTGTTTTGGTCAATCACGTGCTGACCCAACTGCAGAGGTTTTAACTAGAGTACTTTCATTGCATCATAGAAAGCAAAGTCATATAGATCAACTCATTATTACCACTCCAAAGGTTTAGTAAATCTCTAGATAATCAGGCAAACATTTTAAGAAGCTACATTAAGGTTTACAATACTCAAAATTTAAAACTACATCCATGCTTCCAAAAACCACCATTCCCATTTTAGATGGCCAAATGCATATGAGAAAGAAAGAAACGTGCTGAGCACATTTTTTGGGTAATCTTATGGAGAAACTGCCACTTTAAAAATGGCTCTAGTTCCTGGCTCCAGATGGGTGTGGTGGGTTGCCTCACTCAATTTCAACTCCACCTGAAGCTGGGAAACTAGAAATCCATTCCCAGACTCCAGGGCCCCAGAATTCCCAGTTCTGGAAACAGCCTGGAATGCAGACCTGTAGCAGAGAATTCTTTCCTTCCCACCCTAACTGTCGTCTGTGGAAGGCGACAGTCAAAGACAAGTCCACCCCCCTAGGCGCAACCGCACCACGAAGAACCATTTCAAGGTGGGAGGTGATTGATTAGTGGGAACAGGCAGTTTAGCTAATCATTCATAAGGCAGAGAAGGGGGGTTTGAAGGCCTGTATCTGGCCTTGCCCTCGGTAAATGGTCATCCGCCAGTCAGCCTAAGCCACATGGGAAGGGGCTTCTTGCAGTAAAAGTGGGGGCGCAGTTGTGGGGAGGGGGAGTGTCTTAACCATCACTGTTTTACAGGATCACAGGGCTCAGGCAATGTTCAGTATTGTCACACACCAAGGTTTTTATAGTCTGAAGAAAACTACAGTCCTAAAGTGTCAGTTCTCAAAGCCTTTAAGTTCCTCCTGCTAAGATTCCCAGAGGGTCTCCACTTCTTGCACCGAACCCCAACTTGCACAGGCACCTGTGCCTTCCTCCTGCAGCAAATGCAGATAAGAAGCTGTGGCTCTGCTGCAGTAATGATGCCATGCAGCCCTAACACCACAGCAGAGCAATGGCTCTGGCCTGAATGTCCCCAAAACCTCATGCTGAAACCATCTCTGATGGGATACATTAAGAGGTGGGGTCCTTGGGAGGTCCTGCTCTCAGGACTGGGGTTGGTGTCCTTGTTGGGAGGCCTGCTCCTCCACCACCTGAGTTCTGACGAGACGACCGCTGCCATGCAAGACCCGGCGAGATGCTGCCCTCTGTGAGCCACAGGCCCTGGGGCACCAGATGTGCAGGTGCCTTGACCTTGGACTGCCTTGACCTTGGACTTTCCAGTTTCCAGAGCTGTGAGCAATAAATGTCTCTTTACAAATCACCCAATCAACAGCAACCGGACAGAGGCAGTAATGTCACAACATGAGTCACTTTTCTCAGTGGGCCAGAGGACTCCCCATGAGCCACCACTGTGAAACAAGAACTCCCTGGAGGTTGGAAAGGGGTTCACAAGGAATTCTACCCAGCACCAGGGTGTCTGTCCTTTCTTGCAGGAAGATAACTGAGCCATGGCAGGAAACTACAGGGTGGGTGGGGCTGGACAGTAATGTGTCACCTGCTCATCTAAGCCTCAGTCTCCTGCCTCTCATCACGACAGTAGGGATAACACCCCCCTCACCTGAGCTGTTGGGGGAGGTAAGAGTGCTGGGTGATTAACAATTGTTAGCTCCACAGAAATTAGGCAAAGAATCCGCCCCATGTCTTATAAAACCAAACCAGCCCAGGAATTCCACATCACTACTAATTTGCATGGGAAAATGCCAGATTCTCCTAAGTTCTGGCATGTCTTTTGTATTAATAAAGTTTGCAGAGTTTTCACATACTAGTAAATAAAACAGGAAAATAAATCATACAATTTGGAGGCTGAAGCAGGAGAATCACTTGAGCACAGACAGTGGAGGTTGCAGTGAGCCAAGACCTCGCCACTGTACTCCAGTCTGGGTGACAGACTCCACCTCAAAAAATAAAAAAAAAAGATTTTGCTGCTTCATACTAGTAAAGTGGGCAGATTCTACATGCCAACTCTTATTCAAAGGTCGCCTAACACTGACTCAGGAACTCTGGCCCTGATGTGCTTGGAGTTTTAATCCTAACAGTGTTAAAGACCACCCCCCAAGGAGCTCTGAACAAGTACTCCAGGTATACGCTGAACAAGACCACACACTCTGACCGAAATCTAACTTCACAGACCCAAAGTACAGAACCGCAGAAGACACTGCTTGTGTCCAACTTTTTGTTCTGTCATCGTTTGTGTCCATTATTTCCTACAAACCGTCTCATTAGAATTTAGGGCACACAAAAGGCCAATACAACAGGGCTACTTTTCAAAGGTTTGGAGGTGAAGAACAGATACAATGCATTAACTTCCTATTGCTGCTGCAACAAATTACCACAAATGCAAACCTCCTCTCAGCCCTGGAAGTCAGGAGTCCCAGGGCTGAAGTCAAGGGGTCAGTAGCTTGTATTCCTGCCTGGAGTCTCCCAATTCATAGAGGCCACCATGCAGCTTGACTCACAGCCCCACACCCCTCCTACCACTGCCCCGGCCTCAGCCCTGCACCCCTCCGGCCCCTGCCCCACACTCGCCCTCAGCCCCACAGCCCTCTGGCCTCTATCTCGTCCTCAGGTCTCCTCCTCTGAGGCAGACCCTCGTACTCCCTCTCATCAAGGCACATGTGAGAACACTGCACCCACCTGGACAACCCAGGGTCCTCCCCCATCTCACTGTCCATTACACTCACATCTGCAAAGCCTCTTTTGCCATGGAAACTTCATTATACTAACAATCATTTAACAAGTGCATTATAATGATGTGAAAATTGGCATCGTTTTCCTCCCAATGAACAGATCAGTCACCCATGTACCCACGTAACCTATAAATATTTGACTATTAAATATACAATACTGTAGGAGACAGAGATGAGGAAGACGGTTCCTCCCTGAAAGACGACTGGACCTTAGACGGAGGGATGAACATTCTGAACAGGATCAACGTAACTCAACATTTGAGTCGGAGAGGCCAAGCAATGAGACTTTCAAAAAAGCAACCAGAAAGTATGTACTGTGCCTGTAGTTCACATCTGCGCCTGGCGTCATGAGCACGAGCGTGCGGACACGCACACAGGGCCCAAGTTTAAGATCAAATATAAGGAGCTTTCCACTGTAGTATTTAACTAGATCTTGTTACAAAATAGCTTCCTGATTGCAGTTTTTATCCAAAAAGTTCTCTGTAATTAAGGAAATTAATTTTCCCCTAAAAGACATTTATCTACCTATCATCCCTTATAAACTAAATGGGCCTATTAAAGAAAAAAGGCAAATGTTTGACTTCGGGGGTTTGCCTACGACTTGGATAAGCATGATTTTCTTCTGCAACCAGGGAGCAGCTGGACCAGACTGGAGGGAAGGAAGAACAAATTTCCACTCCGACCTCAGTTGGGCACCAGAGTCTTCCCTGTCAGAATGTGGGTGTGGTGCTTCCCACACACCAGCCTCTGATGAAACTCAGCCCAAGGGTGTGGGAAAATGCTGTCTACTTCTGAAAAATCTATAAAGTACAGACACATCAAAAGCTTCAGAAGACTGTAAAGGGCCAAGGAGACCACTACACCCTTGGAAATTACAGAAAATGCTCAGCATCACACGTGCCTGAAGTCCAGGGTCAGCTCCCAGCTGCTGCGACACCTTGAGCACAGCCCTGGCTTCCCCTCTGATGCAGAGAGCTGGTCACTCTGCCGGCAGCACTCAGAGCTCAGAACATTCTAGATGAAAGCAACGTGTTCCTTTTAAAATGGGGAACCAGGGCAGCACAACTGAAGCTCTACGACTGTCTCAACTACTGGGTTTCGGGGTAGCATTAGGAAATCGTGAGAATCCAAATCTCAATTTCATACAGACTCCAGATTCACTGCAGGTTCCAGAATTTCCTGAAACATTCTTCCAATTTATCACTCAGGATTCCCTTGCCAAAGCTAATAAAGTCTACATTCCTTACGGAAAACCCACCATAAGCATCACCACAAATAAGATCAACTGACGCCCGCCCTTCGCACCAAACACAGAAACTGTTACTCACACAAGACTGTGCTGGAGGCAGCTCTCAGCTGAAGCCGAATCCGTGAGACTTCATTATCCCCATTTTGGATTGAGTGTGAAGACTCTCAGCAAACCAAGGCCCCAGTGTGAAGCAGAGAACAGATCCTCTGATGCCTGCCTGAACATTTCCTTCCCACCTCTGTCTTGCATACTGAACACCCTCAGAGCTACTGAGTCACCCACATTTGCAGGTCATTTATCCAGCCACCAGGATAACACAATTATGCGATAAAAATGGTTCTCAGGGCTTTGTCATACTCAACAAGGAAGCTCAGAAGGGTAGGTAAGCGCAAGAAAGGGGGAAGAGTCCTCCAAACAGACAAAAACCAAGGAAAACCGTGCAGAGACTCGAGAGAGAGAGCAGAAACAGAGCCCGCTGCAGCCTTTCAGGTCCTGCTAGCCGCAGCCCTGCGTTAGGTGGCACCATTTCCACGGATGCATCCTACTGGGCCCATTTGAAAGGTCCCACTTGCGAGACATTCACCCCCACTTCCAGCTCCTGCAAGACCCGCTGCAGCCCCACTCCACCCTGGGGGCCGACTGTGCAAGTCTTCCCGGCGAGACCACTCAGAGCCTGCTCAGTGTCTGAGACTGGGAAGCACCAACGATCCAGAAAGGCACAATCCCGTTCTCCTCGTGCTG
This sequence comes from Chlorocebus sabaeus, assembly GCF_047675955.1. Classification (NCBI taxonomy): domain Eukaryota; kingdom Metazoa; phylum Chordata; class Mammalia; order Primates; family Cercopithecidae; genus Chlorocebus; species Chlorocebus sabaeus. The sequence continues at coordinate 61,366 of NW_027327721.1, forward strand.
CTTTCTGGGTTCCAAGTTGTCTAACGAGTGCTGCATAAACCCCGGGCTGGGGAGCCAGCCAGGGCCCAGCAGCACCCAGCTCATGCGCTCCACTCACCCCACAGAGGACCACGGAGGCCCCAGCACGCTCTGTCCGCGGGGCAAGACACCAGGAACAGCCACAGTTCAGGGTTCTGCCACCCACTCCGCTGCCGTAATTACCTGCTGGGATCTGAATTCTCATTGGTTGGAAAGGTGATCCTATAGCTCCGCTGCCTTAATTACCTGCTGGGATCTGAAATTGCATTGGTTGGAAAGGGGATCTCACTGCTCAAGCACTCCCTGCTGTCTCCTTGCAAACAACATAAAAAATCCAAAACCCCTCGTAAAGAACGTTTACTATAACCTCAAAACAAGACCCATCACGAGACCAAGGAAGATACACACGCACATCTGACAGCTGGTGGGTGTCAGTGACCGACGCCACGGCTTCCGTGTGGCGTGTGAAGCAGGAGGCCCGTCACGGTGACTCAGGTTGGGGTCTGAATAGGGGTCTTCCAAGCAACTAGGCAACCAGGACGCACACACCAAAACCCAAGTCCCCGCACTCATATACCTGGCAGAAATGCTGCGTGGCCATCGACACCGGTTGTGAACCAAGACCGATCTGTGTCCTGTGGCCCTCACAACGTCCGTACATGCCTGGGCCCAGCACAGGCCCGCACGGCACCCTGCTCACCTCCAGTGGGGCTCTCTCCTGCCAAGGGGGATGGCCCTGAAGTCTGTTGAGATTTCCAAAGCTCTACAAAGTCGCCCTTCCTCCTGCTTGTTCAGAAGGCCTAAAGCCCTGAAGACACCAGTGAGAATTGACCTAGCCTCTTAAGGCAGCTCAAACACCTAAACACAGGAACGCTGGACCACTCTGCCCTCGAGAGCAGCCAATAACACACACTGGGCTAAGCAGAAGGCACAGATGTCACATCCAGAGCCAGTGGCGCTCAGGATTGCATTCCAGGAACCGCCCATGTGGGTCCCTCCAAGGCTTCCAAGTCCCACTTGATTGTTTTCATCGTATCTCTATAACATCAGAGACATTATATCTCACGGTCTCTATGAGATTGTCTCTACTTTTATGAGCACATATGCTCTCTGACTTACCACGGAATGAAACTGTTCCAATAAACCCAGCGTAAGCTGAAAATATCCTAAATAGAAAGTGCATTTGACATAATAGTTTCAACTTACAATGGGTTCATCCAGAGGCAGCCCATCTTGGGCCAAACAATGCACTGAGTGTGACTAGTTCACATCATCACAAGGTTGAAAAAAAACACAAATGTAACCTTTGGGAGCCAGGGACCATCTGTATTACGGCTCCTGTCTTCAGAGACAACAAAAACCTCCTCTTAGACAAGAATCACAATTTATAATCCTCAAAATGTTAAACTTAGTTTAACAATCTACAGGTTCAAAGCCAAAGTAGGCCCACAAGGCCGTTTGTGCCATTCACTAAGACACACGACTCTGTAATAACCCTCACCACAGCCCCTCAGGATGGGTCCCAGAGGCGGCTGAGGCTTGTGGCTACGGACACTAACGAAACCAAAATCAGAGTACGCAGGTGCAGTCAAGTCATATGACTTCTCCACTAGCATATGCACAAATGTTCATCAGCAAATCTCATCTTTGCTTTACCTCCCTCCCATGACCTAAAAAGAAGTCCACCACACACACACACACACACACACACCTCACTTCAAAAACATAATTAGTACTTGCATTCAATTCTGGGCATTCGGAATAGACCTAATGGGTGATTAAATCTCTCCTCCAACCCATTGCTTAGTCTTCTTAGAGGATGAAGGATTTTGCATAACACAAGTCAACATATAAAAGATCTGGTATAGAAACAGACTTTCAAGTGGTCCTCATTATAGTGATTCAACTAATATACAAAGGACCCAACACACAGCACAGTGTACATTAGAAGAATGATTAATTTGTTCCCCTAAAAATCCTAATATCTACATAGAAAAAATACCCAATACACATTTTATCATTCTTTACCAGTATAGTCATACAAAGGAGTATCACAAAAGCAAAAGAACACATTTGGTTTGACTCACAGTTCTAAGTTTAATATAAAATTGCTAAAACCACCAAGACAAACATGACTATGAAATATTTAACGATCCTAACCTAAATTCAAGTCACCATTCAACCACCAATACCTCTGCTCTCCTTATGGGAACTTTCCAAAAGTAAATTCTGGAATTAACAGGACAAAATTTTCTGGTGATAGAAATTAGGAAGAAATTGGTTGAAGGCCATTCCTTGGCTGTCAAACTTTTTCTCAATAATATTTTGTAAAATAAAAGTGTCAAACAGATCTTTACATTAACTTACAATCTATCAAGCAATACTGGAGCAAGCTTTAAATATTACCCACATTCTGTCAGGGCTGACTAACATTAAATCAGTATCAGTCTCATGTCTTGCAGCATCCACAGCTCATCTTCTTAAAACCACTTAAGATTTCATAATTAACTCAATTAAACAATGTAAGTCATCTCCTTGATCTTTGACATGAAGGGGTAATTTTCCCCCAAAATAGTACCTCTTTCCTTGACACGATTTAATCTGTGGTTAGAGTATTTAACAGGATTTCTTTCTTTCTTAGAAAATAAAACATACACCTTTCCAATATAGAAAAACTCTAACTGATAATGCTATAGCTTAACCAGGTCAAAAGCATTTTTTTTTTAAGTTAAAAAAAAAGAACCTAACTGCATCTTTGGACCTTATGTGAGGTAGTGTCCAGGGTCACTGGGACCCCTGCTTGGCCAGTGTAGCTGGGTACCAATTAAAGACAGAAACCCAAGCATTCACTCAAAGCCCCTTCCCAGCTGTTCATCCTAGTGGAAGAAGCCATGGGTACAAACGAATGCAGCATTCTACGGAGGGCTTTGGGGAATGGCTGCTTGAGAACATCAAAGTGGCTCACGTCCCCCGAATATAAAGCCAGTGACTGCTCTCAGCTCCCATCCACAGTAGCCAAGGTCTGGAATCACCTGAGTGCCCGTCAACAGTGGATGAAGGGAATGTGGCCCGAACATACACAGGAGCAATACTCCACCACACAGCAGAGAGCCCTGTCATCCGCGGCAGCATGGATGGAGTTAGAGGACATTACGTTAAGCAAACGAGCCAAGCAAGGAAACGGCGCATGTTCTCACTCATAAGCAGGAGCTGAGAACAGATCTCGTGGAGGCCAAGAGTAGGTGGTCAACAGGGCCCAGCAGAGCCCACTCATAAGCAGGATGGGCAGAGGCTGGTAACGGGCACAAACACACAGCCTAATGGGAACACGAGACCTACTATTGATATATCAGCAGGGGGGTGGCAGTGGGTCATCTACTGTGTATTTCAAAACAGCTAGGAGAGAATAACTTAACATAACCAGCACAAGGAAAAGAAAATATTTAAAGTGAAAGACATCCCAAGTACACAGATTTCATCAATATAGGGGTGAATCAAGGTATCACATGCACTCTGAAAATATGTATTTTTCAGATACAAAATAAAATATTATGTATCAACAGAGACAAAAACCAATGACAGAATCATTGGCAAAGCACGTGCAGGAGAAGAATGGGAAGCCTGACATGGTGTGGCTGTGTGTCCCCACCCAAATCTCATGCTGAACTCTAACCCTCTGTTGGAGGTGAGCCCTGGTGGGAGGTGATTGACTCATGGGGGTGGTTTCTAATGCTTTAGGACAATCCCCCAAGTGCTGTCCTCATGATAGTTCTGAGATCTGGTTGTTAGGAGGTGCATGGCACCTTCCCCTTCACTCTCTCTCCCCTTCCAGCCATGTGAAGACATGCCGGCCTCCCCTTCACCTTCCACTCTGATTGTAAGTTTCCCCAGATGTAGAAGCCTGTACAACCCACAGAACTGTATGCCGATTAAACCTTTTTTTCCTTATTACCCAGCCTCAGGTAGTTCTTTATAGCAGTGGAAGAACAGTACAGTCCTCAGGACCAGCAATGTTTTCCTTCTACCCAGCGGCCAACAAGGTCCCACACCCTAGCTGGTTTTCCAAAGCTTTGCCAGAATGCTGAAGCCGTTTTGGGGATACTAACTCTCCCCATCTCTGGCAAACCAGATGGGGCATCCTATTTGCCTCTTACCACCTTTCTCAGAGAAACCCCACCTCTGAAACAGCCTCCACCAGGGGCCTCCTTCAGCAGCAGCAAAGCTGAGTGTTCCTTGTACTTCCCTTCTTCTGAACAAGTAAACATCTTAAGTTTGTTTTTCCATCTTCCCAGCTCATTGAAAAAAATATCTCGTGCTTTCTATTTTCCTCACACACACACATGGAAGAGAAGTGCCGTGAGGGCAGGAGCTCTTGTTTTCCCGGATCTGAGCCTGGACCTCAAACGCTAGCCGAATACTAACACGATATCCAGAGGCAGAAATGCAAATATCCACATGACTTCAAATACCCTAAGGATCTAACAGGCCGAGTGGCCCATGTAACTATGGTGTGCTGGGCCATTCAACTGGTGTCCAAATCCCTGTCCAAGTGAGCTCTTTAATTTCGAGACTTTTCAGACAGCTGTTTTGTTGTTGTTGTTGTTGTTCTGTTTTGTTTTTATTAAAGGGATATGTTACAGTTATAATCAAGAATATCCCAGGCCGAGTGTGGTGGCTCGAGCCTGTAATCCCAGCACTTTGGGAGGCCAAGGTGAGCGAATCACCTGAGGTCAGGAGTTCAAGACCAGCCTGGCCAACATGTTGAAACCCCATCTCTAATAATACAAAAATGAACCAGCCATGGTGGCAGGCACTTATAATCCCAGTTACTCAGGAGGCTGAGGCAGGAGAATGGCGTGAACCAAGAGGTGAGGCTGCAGTGAGCCAAGATCGTGCCACTGCATTCCAGCCTGGGCAACACAGCAAGACTGTCTCAAAAAAATAAAAATAAACCAATACTCCCAGTTAGTTCTTCACCAATGTCAGATACATCAGTTTCAAGAAAAATATGAAAGCATGTTTTTAAATTTCAGTGTTGAATTTAACCATATCTTTTAAGAAGATATGAAGATAGAAGTTCCCTAAGGGTCAGGGGAGAAAAAAGCAGTTAAGAAAATTTTAAAACCACAGGAGAAAAGCAAATATGGGTTAAGACCTCAAGGCAAAACTTTTTCTTTGCACTTTGATTTCAAAAGAACAGAGATGCCCAAATTATGAACTCCCATCTGCATTTTATATTCCTCTGTGTCCTTTGAAAGGCTGGAGATGGGATCCCGGGTTCCAAAGTGCCTGGCCATGGCTCACATCAGGCGGCATCTTTCACAGCCGTTTACTCCCCTCACTGTGCCTAGAGGGCTCTGTGGCCCAATTTACAAAAAAAAAGGTCCTAATTTACTCACATTCATCACTTTGAGCAGTCTCAAGAAATGAGACAAATATTGACACTCCACAGAAGCAAGTACTCTCTTCCAAAAAGTCAAGTGCCAGGTTCCCATGAGCCAGGCAGCTTGCTTACAGAAAGCACTGGCTGACTTGCTGGTTTAATGTTAAATGCATTTAAAATGTTAAGTGATCAAACCCCCCTCCTAGTGGGTGTACGCGTTGAGCTGGCTGCAGTAGTGATGCAGACCACGTTCTTTCCTTTGGTTTTGCTTCAAGCAGAGCACCCCACACCCAGGAAGAGGGCAAAGGACAGCATCGAGGTCTAGGACAGATCTAAGGAGAGCTGCAGGCTGACTGCCTCATCTGCAAATAGTCTCTCATTTCAGAGAAAATCACTGAACAGAGTTCATAACACGTGAATTTTTAAAATTTGTATTTCTAATTTCATCCCATTAGAACTTTTGAACCTCCACCTCCCACCTAGAGAACGTCAGCTCAAGCCGATCACAGCGCATTGCGATTTTCTATAAATAATGCGCACGCCTGCATCTGAGCGGAGATGTGAATGTCTGGAATGTGCCTGCCAGGCCCAGGAGGAATTGCAGCAAGTGTGGGGACACAAGCCGCTAAGGAATCTGATTTGGAGGGAACTGGAGGCAACTAAAACTAGGTCCACTGGTTTTTCTTGGTAAGGTTTGACCAGGCAAACTGTTATCACTGTTGCTAATTTATGGTAATTGGGATGGGGACTTAACAGTAAGTAATTAGAGCAACTACAGAATTTGCTACTCAATTACAATGGCACAGATTCCTGAGAATGGAAGAACTGTTGCCCAGGAATAGAGTTCAAGAGGTCCTCCCCATGCTCTGAGGAACATGGCATTTCCACGCACCCCTGCTTTGGTCCCTGGCCACCACCATCCTGATCTCGGCCATCTGATGGCATCAGTCCCCAAAGCTGGAAACACCTGAAACCTCTTGTCACCCTCCCATCTGTCCTGCCTTCCTCCAGTCCGGGATATTCAGGGATGCCCACATACAGGACCAGGAAACCAGGGTTATCCCAAACCAGTGCCTGCATTCAAAGTCCTCCATGGCAGCACAATCACCAATGGCCAATACTCCCAGAACCTTCCACCTCAAAACGGGAGCACATCTGGATTCAAGCTGACAATGCTGCCTTCTCTTTGCATTGTACACATGGAGGCATGTCAGGTTCCACCTAAAGGTATCAGGTTCCACGCTGGTCAGAAGCCCAAACCTAGTCACTCTGCATGATCTCAATTCACCATCCACAGAGAAGCCTGCAGTTTTCCTCTGGTGCACGGTGTGGATGGTGGATGGTAGATGCATTTCCCCTGAAGACTCGGAGACAGGAGCCTGGCCAAGGAGGCCAGTCACCCCATCCCCTGCAAGGCCCGGATGTGACCCTCTGCTGTCTGCACACCGTACCCAAGTCTAGCAGTGCTGGCTCTGTGGTGGGATCCATCTGGGTCTGCAGAGGACCTGGGGCACAGGAACCATGCAGCCTGGCTGCAGCCAGAGGCCTAAGGGATTCCCACGAGGCTCTCCAGCCTAGGTGCCCTCACCACAGGCAGAGCCATGCAAGAGAGTTGCCTGCTGAACTGGAAACGCCCCAATCTGCTCAGCCAACACAGAAAGACAACAGCCACCTACACCTGCTGAGCCCCAAAACGTGGCCACTGGGCCTGAAGGGTTGAATCTGGAATTTAATCTGTGAAGTTCTTTTCAAATGTGTTTAGCTATGTAATCAAATCTTTATTCTAATTAAATTTAAAGAAGCCCCTGGCTATGGGCTCCCTTGTTGGGCCTCACAGCTCCAGGGAGTAAGAACGGGAGAGAGAGGCCCAGAGCCTCTCTGCATTCTCCATGTTAATTCAACAAGTCATCATAAGGAAAGGCACTCCAGCAGGAGAGGTGTACACGGGAAGAACTGGGTTGGCCCTGACAAGCATGACCCCCATGGCATCACAGCTCCCTCAGGCAACAGGCAAAAGACAATGATGCCCACCTGGACAGGCCACCGGATGTGATGATGCACCCCCAAGCCCTAGTCCCACAGCAGCCAGAGATCACCTGCTGCTCGCCCCAGGTAAAACACAAGCCCTGGTCCCACAGCAGCCAGAGACCACCCGCTGCTCATCCCGGGTGAAACAGGCAGAGCTACCCGAGCCCTCTAAAGTAGGAAGAATTAAGGAGGCGACTCCCACGACACACGTGATACTCCTTGGAGACGGACACAGGCTTCGCTGTGAAAGTGCAGAGGACGGTGCAGTCCCTAGGCGGGCTGCTTCTTCCAACGATCGGGAAGAAACCAGATCCATTTCCTTGTAGGAGAATCATTTGTACCGTGATTAGACAGAAGACAGAAGGTGGCTAATGTTATCAAATCATCAAGCACCTCACGGCTGCTTCTCCAAGGAAGGCCTGGATACTTGCAGCCACCCGCGTAGGGGCCGCAGTGTTTACAATGGAGATACGGGTGACTGAGGTCTGGCTTCCTCAGAGAAGCTAAATTTGAACTTTCACCACTGAGGAATCAGTCATTTACAGTCACTCACCCTCAATGCAGAAGAGGGCTCAAGACACTGCACCAGACTTCAACACTCAGGGTTAGGGTCAGGGTCAAATTCACAAGTTTTACAAAATGTATTTCCTTGGGATGCCAGAAGAGATGCAGCTTCACACCCCCCCACCTCCATGGTTTGCTTAGCCCCTTCACCAGTGGATCTCACCAACAGATGACACATCCACACCTCATCCATGGCAGCACAGAAAACCACTTGGAAGACAGCCACTCCCACCAAGCTTCCTGACTTTGGTGTTTAAAATCTGCATCATTTAAAATCTGCATCTCATACGTGAGATTACACTTCTCCGAACAGACATTGCGACTGTCATTTCATCCAAAAGGGCTTTAGGAAATGACACGCGGTCCAGACACCAGAGGTCGCCGGCCGCCTTACTCTAGCCTAATTCCTTTGTGCCTGTATGGAGGCTTCACAGATACAGCCCATTAATGACCGTATGAGAAGCTCAGGGTATAGACGAACTCAGTGCTGAATTTTTCCATTTATCACCCTTTTGTTTTGTCCAGAAGACAGGTGAGAAAGGCGGGAGCAGATCATCTCCTCGAGTATAATGACTCTAGCCACTTCTCTTCACCCCAGGTCACCACTCAGTCAACACGCTTTTGAGAAACCAAAGCAATTCTGTTCCCTTCACTCTGGGTTCCAAGCACTAAATTCCTCCATTTTATCAATTAGGTTATCAAGCAGCCGTTTGTAATCTGGACTGCAATCTGATACGAAATTTAAAGCTAATATAAGTTGTGGTAATAGCTCCTATTTACATTATAGATAAGGCATGAATGAAAACTTTAATCTGTTCATAGGACCAACTTTGTCAACAAACCAATTATTCAAGCAATGATTGTCTTCAGTTAGATGCAAATTACTTTGCTCATAAAAGATTTTCCAGTAGGAATTTTTAAATCCATGGTCTGTCTTTTCTGAGCCTGTCTCTGCACCTTCCCCTGAGCGCACAGCAGGACTTCTCAGGGCATCCCATCAGCAGGCCCACTGAAGAGAATAAGCCCGCAGCCCCCAGCCCAGGAATCAAGTCTGAGCCCCAGCAACCCCTCATCCAGCCGAGGCTTCCTCACCAGCACAGCACCCAGGGATCTTCCAGGTTTAATGCCATGTGTGTGTGGAAAGTAGAATGCTGGAAAGACCACAGTGGACATTCTACAAATGCAAATTCCCTCCTGGAACAGCCCAGCAACCTTCTGTACCTTCCCCAAAGTACCCATGCCAGACAGGCTTAGAGTCTAATGGGGTGCCTAGGAATCAGCATTTAACACGATTCTGATGAATAAGAGAGTTTGAGAGGTCGGTCAGCAAGAGGCTGCCGTGGCCTCCACTCATTTGCAGGCTCTGAAGAGACACAGATTCAGGTAACAGGCCAGACAGGACAGGACAAGGATGGGGAAGTGGAGGGCAAATTCCGTGAACCACCAACCACCCCGCCATCCCCACTGAGACTCCGTGATTTAAAGAGAGGCAAAGCCAGGGAGAAAAGATGCCCGCACCACATGAGGGACTGAGATTTCACCTAAAGCACGCAGCATGTGGCTAAGGGCCAAGGTTGGGCAAGCCAGGAGCACAGAACGGGGTTCACAGGCCCAGAGGTGCCTCCCACACCCACACCCCGTGCAGATCTCCCAAGCACTGCCTGTGTCTCCTGCCTGGTTTATTTCCTCCCCCACTTCTACTGTGTTGGTTTCTCAGCCACCACCCACCACCACACAACCCTCTCTACAAGCTGGGTGGACTGAAAAGAGTGGGGGCGGGTAAGATCTGGGCTCTGGGGCCAACGTCCTGCCTGAGACATTAGTTCCAACCCACCTAGCTGTGATGTGAGCCCCCGAGATTTCTCAAATGTGAGATGGGAAGGTAACTGAACCCACTCACCAGGACGGCTGTGCAGACTGAGATTACATATAGCCACACCTCGGCATCCACCACACGTGGGACCCCAGTCGTGTTGCCCCTGATGGGAATCCCTCTATCTATGCCCCTTCTGCTACCAGAGCCAACTGCCAGCAGTAGCTGTGGAGGGTGTATCCTCTATTCCCACTCCACTCACCTCCCATCGCTCCACGCAGTGACCTGCCATGCAGCGGCCACCAGCAAACCCGGCCCCACTGGATAACCGACCACCAGCCTCCCCTCACTTTGGGGCGTCTTCCACTTGCAGTTCCGAAGCAGACTGAGAAACCGCCCTCAAGGGCAGTCACCTGTACCTTATTGCACGTAATGACCTGCCACGCAGGACCACCAGCAAACCCAGCTGCACCAACCAGGCTCCTGTGGATAACCAAACCCCCACCCCCCACCTTGGAGCGTCTTCCACTTGCGGTTCTGAAGGGGGCTGAGAAACCTCTCAAGGGCACTCACCTGTTTCTTATTGCACGTAATGGCCTGCCAAGCAGGGCCACCAGCAAACACGATCCACCGTCCAGGTTCTGGTGGGTAACTGCCCCCCACCCCGCTTCCTCCTGGGGTGTCTGGGAGGCTCAGAAACTGCCCTCCAAGGGCACTTATCTGTTCCTTATTGCACTAATACCTCATTTACAGAAACCCACTTTGACTTCCAGCACTGCAGGTGTGACAATTTAGGAATCCTGCTTGCAAGCTCCAAGAGCTTGAGGTCACGTCCACCTCACCAGCATCCCAGAGACCCAGCACTGTCCCACTGTGTTTAAAATTCCAAAATACTCCTTCAAAATGCTACTGGCATTTGGTTTGCGCATAAAATGCTAAAAGCCTTCAAGTGAAACAAATATCTTCAACAGTTTGATATAACGACATGTGAGTTACACATCTGCCAAATTGTAAAGCCTCATGCATTTATAACATTTTATTTATGGTCAAATGGTTCATTAATATAAATTACAAGAATCTCCAAGAAACGGTTTTTTCTTTTGGCATTAGATGACCAAAGGAAAACTGGGTTCTGGCTGGCTTTCAGGCCTGTAGAAGCAGACATATCTGCTGACACAATCAAGCTCCTTCCCACTGATGTGGCCTCATCCCAGGCCCCTCACCCGGATGCCCGCAGGCCCCTGGAGGAGCAAGCAGACCTGCCTACATTTCTCAAATGCACAGCTGTTGCTCACACTGCAGATGGAGCTCAAGGCATGAGCAGGCCACCACGCTAAAAATACCACGCAGCATCCACGCAGGTGACAGTGGTTTTCACTCCATCCCAAAGCCCCATGTATGAGTTTAAAGCCATGACTACTAAATAGGTTTTTAGACCCTCAAGACATACTTTACTTTTATGCAACAAAGTTAAAAGACTATCACTCAGGTATAGGCTCTGAAACTGAAGAATAATTATTTGGAAACAGAGCCTCTGCCAGATCAGGATAAGCACTTGGGACAACACCCCGTGACCTCGGTCCACACAAACCCATCCAGACCAGAGGCCTCCCGCACTGTAATTTCTGTGGATTTCTGTAAACGAAGTATTACTGCAATAAGGAACAGATGAGTGCCCTTGGAGGGCAGTTTCTGAGCCTCCCAACCACACGGCCACATTAAGGCTGAAGCCGTGCCACCTCCAGAAACACTGTCCCTCGCTGAGGTGTGCCTGGCTTCTCCCTTTTTCCAGAACTTAACAAAACCTGAAAGGACAGGTCTGTGTAGAAAAAAACAAGCTACTTGCGATTCCTCTTCCCAGTTCAGGCTGTAGGAAGCTCATTTCAGCCCTCACTGTGTTCTGACTGTGGCTTAGTTCCCATAAGAAATAAAGTCAGAATTCCAGTCCCTGTCTCCTGGGCAGTGTCGCAGGCATACATACCTTCAGTTACATGAGGAAAGGAGTGGCGAACCCCCTTCCTTCAGTGAAACTGCACAGTTCCCAGAACGCTGATGCCATCCCCTTCACACCACTGTGAACACCTGGAGAGAGCACATTTCAATGCGTGCACCTTTGTGGGCTAGTTTTCTATTTCTCCACTAAATCACCCCAAATTTAGCACCCTAAACACTGACTTATTTTCTCACATTTCTGGAAGCTGGAGTCCAAAACAGTTCCCACCATCTAACGTCGAGGTGTCGGCAGGGCTGGCTCTGGGTAAGCGACAGTCTCCTTGCCCCCCACAGCCTCTAGAGGCTTCTGCATCCCCTGGTCCATATGGCACCTACTGTCTTCAGGACTCACAGCGGCCCTGACGGCCCCCCAACAGGAAGACGCAGAATGTCAGGAGCCCAGGCTCTAGTGCTAGGGCCAAACCTCCCCACCCTCCCAGTTCCTCAGACACGCCTGTGTGAGCTAATATAGATTCCACTTTAACTAGTGTCACCTGTGTAAGGGGTAAGTGCCCAGCTGTGAACTGGTTAACCTCGCCCACACAAACCCCGAGAATAAACTCACAGGCCACGGACCACTCCACAAGCAATAAGTGACCACCTGCTCAGGGACCTCCATGCCCCAGCAGAGCCCTCCGGTACCTCCTTGTGAGCTCAGACTGGCGGCAGGGGTCTGCAGCGCCAGAGGGACCTGGATAAAAAAGACAGCTCCCATGTCGGGAGGCACCCGCCCGCGGTTGGGTTCCCTGTACTTTAATAGCCCAGGTGGACAAGCCGCACCGCATGCAACCCCATCACCAGAATAACGGCTGCACGTGGCGAGTGCACGGGTGGCCACCACTCAGCCCAGCTGTCTGCGATAAGCACATCACCACCGTGACGCCCAATCAGACTCAACTGCTGGAACAGTCCCAGCATCGGCCCCCAAGAACTTTCTGGATCAAAATTCAGACTAGTGATTGCAATCAGGGCCACATGTGGCTGAATGTTTTTACAGGAGGACACCACAGCTGGACTGACGTCACAGCTGGATCTGGCTGGACTGAGAGCATTTCCCACTGTACATTCTTACAACACCATTTTATTTGTGCTCTATTAAACTTCTATGGCTTTTTTTCTGCTTATCTACTTTATGGGAGTGTTTCTTGTTCTTATGACTGCGGTGATACTTCAAGCTACAACTATCAATGTGTAAATTAGTTTTGAAGTCGCCTTATCATTAAACATTTCACAAGCAAGCAGTCAGAGGCAGCTAACCCGGAGGCCTCTTTTCTTCTCTGAGCCAAACCTGCCTTGGACTCAAAGAAAACGGCACATGGAGAGGGGCTGGATCTCCAGCTCCCATTCCTAGGAAGCCTCCTGGGGAGCAGATATGGAGGGAGAAGCCCTGGTTATGGCACTGTGGTACTAAAGAAAAGTCTATTTGGGTAATGTAAGCACCAGACTTAAGAGATTAAGCAAACCATGAAAAGAAACCACTAACCACAGCTTCTCCAAAACAGAACTAAACTCTCTTTAGTTTGAATTGGAAAAGCAGAAATGATGATCAGTATACAAAAAAAAAAAAAAAAGGAAATGACACAGTATCTGAACACAGGAGAATAATCAAGGGCCACTGTCTCTTCCTGTGTCAGTGGGAGCCTCGCATCTAAGCTGGATTTAGAAGGTTGCTACTTTGGACTGAAAGGTATCCCCAACCCTAGTTTGTAAGCAAGTGGAGCAGAATGCTTCAATTATTTCAAGGTTTAGCGGTAAAGGTCTGCAACTCTCACAACCATTTTAATTGGTGTGAATTTTAAAGTGACTCAATCTGTTGGCTGGAGTATCTAACGGCTTAACCACGGGGTCACGTTGGAAAATTTTTCCAATTGCTTTTGTTTTTCCTACTGAAGATGCATTTGAACGTTCTTGTAGTTTGCAGTTGGCTGGTTCTGATGTTTGGTCCTGAGCAGGCCCAAGTATCCGTAGAGGAAGAATCTGAAACCTCAAGCCACTCGAGTGCTGTCTGGGCAGACGGAGACCCCAACCCGAGGGCCACTGACGGACTCAGCATGGGCGCAGGGCCGCCCGACGCAACGGGCCACGTATTTGCCGGTTACAAAGCAACATAAGCACACACCCCCAGGTGTGCACACACGCTCTGTACACATCTGTCCCTATCAACACCAGCACACACCCCGAGGTGTGCACACACGCTCTGTACACGCTCACATCTGTCCATGCCAACAACAGCATACACCCCGAGGTGTGTACACACGCTCTGTACACATCTGTCCCTACCAATGCCAGCACACATCCCCAAGGTGTGCACACACATTCCATACGTGCTCACATCTGTCCCTGCCAACGCCAGCATACACCGCCAAGGTATGCACACACGCTCTGTACAACCTCACATCCCTCCCTGCCAATATGAGCACACATTCCCAGGGGTGCACACAGGCTCTGCACATACTCATGTCCGTCCCTGCAGCCTGAGTCAAACAGTCACAGAGAGGCAGAGGAGGAGGAGGAAGGATTCGATGGGCACTAAGGTCCTGGGCCGGTTCCCCTCCCTACCTCGGGAGAGACCCCTCATGTGATCCTGCCATCACTCACCCTTCCGCCTCCATCCTCCATCCTCCCACAGGGATCAGGAGGATGCCCACTGCACAGAGCTGTGATGAGCATGAACGAAAGATGGCAGGAGCTCACGCCAAGGTGCTGAGCACGGGGCCTACGGAGTGCTTCTTTCTGCTGTGGCTGACATCATCAAACAAGAGACTGACACAGCTTCTGCAGAGAATGTCACTTGCTGAGAAACTGAAACGTGTGACCTAGGAGCCTGTGAAGGTCTAAGAACAAACCAACAAACCAAACGGTTTTGTTTGTTTTTCAAACACCATAGCCTGTTTTTTCTTTTTTTTTCATGCTCTACCTTGGGTATCATTTAGTTTAATTTCAAAGTAAGTCCAATAATTACACAAAATCACAGGACTGAGCATGGAGCATTGTTTCACTTCATGTCCTCCAGCCTTTAGGACACATTAAGGAAAGACACGATTCTAGGATTCCCATTAGAAAGGCTGCCCTGAGGCACCTGCTGGGGCAGCCAAATTGCAGCTGTTGATGCTGCCCCCAAGCTGCTTGGATGAAGCAGAAGATTCCAGAGGTCTCCTCTCTTCTACCCCTTGTCCAGGAGAGAAGGTGGGGGGAGAAAGGTGAGAGAAGATAGGAAGAAGGAGAGGGGAAGGAGGGAGAGAGGAGGGGAGAGGGAAGGAGAGAGGAGGGGGGAGGGAGGGATAGGGAGAGGGAGGGAGGAGGGGCATGTTCCATCCACCAAGGCAGCTACACTGCAGAGAGAATGGAGGGTACGTTGCCTCTCAGGACAGTAAGTTCGAGCTGTTTATAATTGTTAGCGTAAACAGTGACCAGCTTAGGACAGGGCTGTCATTGGAGTTGACGTTTTATTTTCATAGTTGATATTGGGGACCTGGACCTAAAGCACCGTGCCTTGCCCTTTTGCCAGATGGGCCTATGCTTCTCTATACTTGAGTCTATTTGACTAAATACCCGACATTGACTAGGAATTATGACGTGTAGGATACCCCTTACCACAGTAACGTCAAACTCATATTCTAAATGCAATTTGTTCAGGGACTGGCTTCTAACTCTGGGTGGGAATGTTAAGCTCAGTACAGTTCAATTCAGTAAGCATTTATCAAGAAACTCCTAGACCAAGAGCTGTGTTAGACACTGGGTATGGGGTGATGGGGATACGAAGATGTGGAATTAGAACTCGAGAAGCTCAAATGCTTCCATTTAATTCCCTAATGCAATTACTAAGCTTCAACCTGATGGCTGTAATGTCTAAATTCACTTTTTCTTTATTCCAGTTCTACATAACAAAGCATAAATAATCACAGAGGAATGATTCTGTGTTGGACTATTCAGTGGACAGAGAAGAGCATTCTGACCGGCGTGAGACACTGTCTCCGTTCCCAGGGAACCCGTGAGGTGGCTGCACAGAGCACACGCGTGAAGATTCAGGAACACGAGCGTCAGGTGATAGGAGGGGCACGGAGGCAGTACCAGAAAGATGCCTGCCGAGAGGCCGCTGCAGCCAGGGTGGCCGGGAAGGTCACGGGAGTGGGCACAGGCATCTCCTTCCAGCCGCACCTGGTTTTCATGAGGACGCGTGCACGGAAGGGGATGACACCGAAATGCTGTGGCGCTGAGGGGAGGAGGGGAGGGACACAGGGCCAACGGCTGACCCCCACCCCTTCCGTCCCTGCCCCTATGAACGCTGCCAAAATCAGCCCCAACGGGGAGAAATGAGGCGGGTGAAAGAGGTGGACAGACTTGGCTTCCATGGAATTCACAGATTCCAGTCATTAAAAATCCCTTCTGAGTTTTCATCTGGAAAACTTTGCCAATGTACTTAGGGACAAGAGGCGGAAGACGAAGCCAACACAATTGGGCTCAAACTGCCACCCTTCTCCTTCTCTCTTCATCCACCACCCTCCCTGGGCCCCTGAGTGTGAGAACCAGGAGGTGCACAGCCCAAGGGTGCAGTCCCTAACCAGAGGAGGGAGCCGCACGGCGGGGCCCCCAGCACGTGGATGGCAGGATCTGTGCTATGTCAGTCCCAGGGCCCCAAGCAGAGAAGGCCTGGGGCTCCCAGCTGAAGTTTTGCTGTCTCCTCTCTCACCAAAGTCGAGAAGCACTGAGTGGGACCAAGGCCGCACCTGGCGGCTCCTCGGTGGCTGCCGATGTGGTCCTCAGGCTGCGGGTGAGACCCTCTAGGGAAGCCCAGACAGTGGCGAGAATCACAGCCACGAGTGCTCCAGTTGCCCCAAAACTCAAGCATAGCCTGAGGAAGGCAGCGCCCGCTCAGATCCCCGTGCAGGCTTGTGTGGCACACTGGTGAGGCACACAGCACCAGAACACGGCACTTTAAGTGGCTTTGTGGGGTGTAGGAACACAAAGTGTGGTCTGGAGTGGCTCAGAAGTCACTCCCACCAGCCTGTGGGACCCGGACGGCCCCTTAGGATGTGGCTGGAGTCTCTCCAGGGCGGGCTCCAAAGTCCCAAGGATGAGGTAAGCGTCGGTCTTGCTCTGAGGAAGGCCCCTGACAAGTATCCTGAACATGCAGGTACACAGCTGGCTGACTCATCTGAAGGGATCTGCTGAGCTACGAGCCAGGGACGGCTAGAGAAAACTGCGTGAACCTTTGTGACTACTCACAGGTAGGTAGCTACTGCCTGAGACCCAAAGGTAAAGAATTAACCTGAAACTGCATATTATAAAACTTATTTTTAAATGATGGCGCTTAATTGAAAAGACTCCCAAAGAATACTGCATTAGAAAGTGACAGAGTGAAACCGTGAGGCTGACCACAGGAGTCCCTGGAAATTTCACCAAATGTTGTGTCAAAACTGGGAAACAGAAGAACTGCACCTGATGAAACATTCAATTAATCACTCGAGTCCTCCCCACATACGAAGCTATGTAAAAAGTGTTCCCAGAAGGTAAAGTGAGCAGGAGGGCTGTGAACACACAAAGAGAGAGCCACTTCATCCACGGACCACAACAAGAGAAACGCTAATGAGTGCCGACGACACGCTGGAGTCCAGGGCTCTGGGCGCAGCTGGGACGGGGACATCAGGGTCCCACTGTCCAGATGGGAAACCAGGGTGGAAACACCAGGGAGCCTGTCCCAGGGTGCAGAGCTAGTGAACAGTGGTTCATACTGCGACAATCCCAGCTGCCAGGCTGTGGGGCTCCACGGGACAGAATCCTGTTGACTTCACTCTGGGGTGCGAGAGGCGGCAGCATCCCCCAAAGGCACCTGGAGAAGTGGTGTTACCCTCCATCCCCTGTCCCCGGCATTACCCTCCATGCCCCTGTCCCCGGCGTTACCCTCCATCCCCCTGTCCCTGGTGTTACCCTACGTCCTCTGTCCCCAGTGTTGCTCACCATCCTCCTCACCTCCAGGCCCCTCTCCCTGTCCTCCCTCATTTTCCTGTTCAGCCAGAGCACATCACATGTCTCTTCCCTTTTCAAGAGGCTCAGCTGCACCCAGAGGCATTCCAGCCTATTCGGGATGGGGCACACACTCTGGGGAAATGCCAGCACAGGGCCGGAAGGGCCTGAGACCCTCTCAGTGTCGCCCAGGAAGGATGGAACAGCCCACGGTCAGGCTGATTGTCAGGCAGGGTGAAAACTTCTGTGTCCGAAATGTTCTTTTCTCTGGAACTGTTTGGACCATTCGTGAACGAATCAGTTAAATACCAGCAAGTGCCACTCCCACTTATTCTCTGGCTACAGTTTTCCACCCACCAGCAACCACACTCCTAGGAATTATCCCTAACGCAGAATCAGCGCCTTGTGCCTTTAGGAAAACCTCTTTCTCTCCAGCTTTGTCCTCCTTCCACAAAAGGTGCCTCTGACTGCCTCACTCGCCGTACCAGGATTTCACTTGGCTACGGAGGAAAATCTGCGTGGGGCTCAGAGGTGGGTGGTCCTTGCATGGGCAGCAGGTCTGTGACATCCTCCGAGGAGCCTGGCCCAGGCCTGCCTCACACGCCAGGACTCTGCCTTCTGGCCCTCGGGCCCCCGAAGCTGCTTTCCTTCCTGGTGTCATGCCCCAGACAAGAAGGCCGGACAAGGGCCCAGGGCTGCTGTGGGTCGGGAAAGCCTCCTGACACCTCCCACTCCAGGACCCCCCATCAGCATCCCAGCATCTGGACCTGTGTCACCAGCCGCTCTGCCGTGCAAGAGAATTGGATTTTCAGCTGGGTGTGCTGCTTCCCTAAACAAAGTAGGGTGTTGTTACTGAGGAAAAAGGAAAAAATTGGCATCTTCTTGGCAACCCCGCGACATCCAGCCACCGGTTCTCACCACCCCAGAGATGTCCATCCAGGGCAGATAGTGTCTTCAACCAAGCGCCACTGACCCAGAAGTGCAGTAATTAGTACACTTTCACCAGAATCACCCACTCCTTCACCTTTACACCCAAGAAAAACATGTTTGCCAGGCAAATTAGATGTCTAGGAGGTGTAAGGAAACCCCAAGCCTGCTTTAAGCCTCAGACTTTTGAGACCGTTGAGGGCTGTGCGCACAAGAGCAAGGCTGCACCCGAAAGCTCTGCTCCTACCGGACGTCATGGACAGACCACACGGCTCAGCCACATGGACCCTTCCAGGACTTCACGAGAGGGACCTCCGTGGTACATGCAATGATGTGCACTTCGTTCAGCCTCGAACAGACCACGCCCTCGTTACAGGGTCGGTGGTCCACCTCCTGCCATCAGCCCCCCGCCTCACCGAGGGTCTGTGTCTGCATCTGAAATAACTTTGCTGTTTTACCTGGGTACCAAAATGCGGCATCGCGATGTTTAAAGGTCTTTAAATATCAACACTCCGGGTGCAGTCCTTGTCACTTTAATGCGGTCACTCGATGCAGGCCTCACTCACAACTCTGAGGTAGCTCATACCTTCCCTACCTAACCAAGGAAGAAACGAAGGCGTGGAAGGTGCAGCTCATAAGGAGCAGATTAGGATTCAAACCAGTGAACTTCGTCACATGCTGACCTACCTCTCAGGCTGAGATAACGTTGAAAATTAACCAGGTAGAACAGCGTTCCATAAATTAGCTGGAAATGGTCCTTGTGGATGGGCCTGTGGTTACTCCCTGAAGAACAAGACCATTCGCCCAAAAATCCACCTGTGTCACACTCAAATGTTTACATATACAATTATTTTAAAAATAACCCAATCAAGCATGTTCACAGCCATTTAGAGCCATATAGATTGTCTGCTTCACTGACAATCAACCCAAGACCTCTGTCGGCAAAGGCCACGGTGCCAGGTCCAGAGAAGGCGGGACAGAGACACAAGCAGACACAAGCAGGAACCTCTCCATTCCTGGGAGCCTCGCTCTGATCGGTCCGTGAGGACACGGTACAGACCGCGGGGCACAGGCAGACGGCAGGCCAGGAGAAGGGGCTGCATTGCCGGGAGGCAGTGCTTTGAGCTCTAATGGATGGAACACTGCTAACCAGTGAAGGTGGAGAGAGGGCACCCGTCTGAGAGCATGTAGAGGCAGCAAAGCACAGCCAGCCTCGGGGAACCAGAAGCCACAGGGACATCAGGTTGGGTGCTGCTGTCTGCTGGCCACCAGCTGGGGGACTGTACTGGGCCTGGAGGGACATCCCTGACACTCCCCACCAGATGCCAGGGGCACCCCCAGCCCCAGGTGAGAACCATGGATCCCATGGCGAATGAGGCCAGCCTGTGGGAAGTGGGGCTGGGACAGCTCTGTACAGCTTAATAGGAAAGTTGGGTTCTATTTTGTGGGGTTTTGGTCACGTTGATGGCTAGTCAGGGCTGTCCGTCAGGAAGTGATGTGAGGACAGACTAGAGAAGGGGCTGCCAAGACCAGCGGAGCATTCGCTGTCTGGGTCCAAGGAAAAGGAAATAAAGGCTGGCGATGTGACAGTGGGGGGGAGCACAGAGCAAAGGAACTGGTGGAGACACAGGGGTGGCCCCACACAGGGCTTTGAGCAGCTACCCGGGGGTCGTCCTATTAATTCTCCTCATGGCCCCAAGAGGCGGCTGTGAAGATCCATCTCCTGAGGACAGAACTGCTCCAGAGCCACACAGCGAGGATCCACAGAACCAAGATCCGGGCCAGCTCCAAAGCGGGTGAACTTGTCCCCTCAGCCATGGTCCTAAGACACGGATCAGAGCCCCCTGGACACACAGACACAGGAACTGCAGGAAGGGGAAACGGATGCCCTGGACCAGTGGCGGGACCCAGGGTTTCAGCCCTCCAGGGCCACTGGGACCAGTCACTGCACAGGTGGACACACGATGCTTTAACCCGCGCTGTGGGAAGGAGCCCACACTCTCAGGGTGGAGACCGCAGCTTGATCGGGCCGGCCTCCCTGCTGGGCACAGCCTGAGCTGCCCCAACCTGTACCGAGGTGCCCCAACGTTGGGGTGCTCAGAGCCACTCAGCTGAGATCGTGGTGCTTTCTGTAACCACCCTCGTTTCTTTATGGTATAGATCTGGACTCCATCATTTGCAATGTGTGGGGTTCTAGGAAAAGGCTGGCCAGCCAGGGAAGTGTCCTGGGCTCTGTCCCAGTGATGACGAACTTGGCTGCCCACAAGGGCAGCCTGTTCACCACAGTGACCCCCGGGGACCACGCCTGCACCCACCTTGCTGAAGATAATTCACTTCTCATCCGTGAAAGAATAAAGCTAGACTAACTCAATTTCACACTCACTTCCAACTTTAGCAACTTGTGTTAGGAAATCAAAGACAAGGACTCTGACCATGTCACAAACCCAGGAAGCAAAACCCGAGACTAACGGAATGATGCCACCTTCGCAGTTCCGAGCTCTACTAGTTGTTTTTCTTTTCTGGTCTGTTTTTCTCTTTTGGTTTAAATTGTCTCTGTTTCTCCCTCTCTGTGTCTCTCTCCTGGTTGCTCTGTCTCTCTGTGTCTCTTTTTAAGACTCTGTGTGTCTCTGTTTCTCTCTTCCCCTCATCTTTCTCTATCTTTCTATGTCTCTCTGTGTCTCTGCTTCTCTGACTTTTTCTGTCTCTCTCTCTGTCTCTCTCACTCTCCCTCTCTTTCCCTCTCTCTCTCTGTGTGTTTGTGTGTGTGTGTGTGTGTGTGTGTGTCTCACTCTCTTGGTTTCTCACTCTCACTCTCCATCTCGCAGCTCTCTTTGGTTTCACTATGCAAGCTGACTCTCCCCACCTTATAATACAGTGGGATTAGCAGGAACCGAGTGGACGCCACAGCCCCCGTGGGCCCGGGAAATCGCAGCTTCGTCATAGCTAAGCCCGCCGCGCTCAGTTTTTCCCACCACCTGGAGGATCTACTCTCCGTTCGTCCTTCCCGACCTCAGACTACAGAGAATACCTGGGGGCGAAGGTCGAGGAAGCCGCGCCCGGAGGCTCCCAGCGCAGCCCCAGGAGGAATCCTGCCGGCAACTAGAAGCTGTGCGCGCAGCGGGGCTCTGCGCCAACAACCGCCGGAGCGGCCGGGCCTGCTGCGAACTTCCGCATCCAGGTGGGGTCTCCACGCCCCAATTCCACCCCGCCCCGCCATCGGCGCTCCCCGCAAGTGCAGGGCTTCCCCCCGCCCAGACGTTCGCGCCCACTCAAGGTCTCCCTCACCCGGCCCGGGAGATGCTCCCCGCGTTCTATCCCGCCCCACCCTGGCGCGCCCCCCAAACGATGTGACCCCCGCCCCCCTGTGGTCTCCCCTCCCCCGGACGCTTTCCCTGCCCCCACCTGTGGCACTCCGGGCATCTCTGAAGTCCCCAACCAGAGCCTTCCAGCCCACCCGCGAGTCTCGAGCACCAGAGACGCGGCCCCACCCGCAGGGACCCCGCCTACCTGTGGCGCTATCCCCACGTCTGCGGCCCACCTCACCGCTAGCACGGCCCCCACCTACGACGACCCCGGCGTAGGTGCTCCTGCCCACTCCCGCACCCCGCCCGCACCTGCCCCTTTCCCTGCACCTAGCCACGCCCCCGCTCCCGCAGCCCCTCCCGTGCGCTCGGGCCCCGCCCGTCACCGCCCATTGGCCCTGGGGCGGGGCGGGGCAGCAGTTCCGACTCCCGCGGGCGCGGGCAGGGTCCACATTGCCTACTGCGCACCGGGACTAGCGGCTCCTCTCGACCTCCTCGCCATGGACACTGACGACTCCCAGGCCCCTAAGGGCTCCTTGCGGAAGTTCCTGGAGCACCTCTCCGGGGCCGGCAAGGCAGTCGGAGTGCTGACCAGAGGCGAGGATGCTCAAGGTGCGCACCTCCCTCCCGGCGGCGAGGGAGGGGCGGACGGAGCCGAGGAGAACAAGGCGAAGGGGATTTGGGGGATGGGGCAGAAGAGGGGGGAAGCGACGGGAGGACGCGGGGAAAGGTGGAGGAGCGATGGGAAGAACCAGGGAGAAGAGCGGGGAAGCGATGGGGAGAACTGGGGAGAAGCCCGTGCCCGGCAGCGGCAGGGGTACCTGCGGGGCGGCATGAGCCAGCAAGGCAGCCCCCGGGTCCTTGCCGGGTGGGGCGGAGGAGGAAGGGACATGGCGGTAGGAACCTCCATCCGGAAGATAGTGAGCTTTCCACCCCCTCCGGTTTATGTTTTAAATTGAGCCTGACAGAGGGGGTCGCCTGGAGGACCCTCGGGAGTCGTTCTGCCTCTGAGCTGTAGGACCCGGCCGGGCTTCCCCTCCGAAGCGTGGGTACAGCGCGATCACTTCCTAAGTGGCCCCCCGCCCTTCAACTCCGCCCCACGCCGCCCCCCAGCATGTCGAGGAAGAAACGGCCGGGTCCCCACGCGCCTCCTGTCGCCTCGTGCCCCGCGCGGCGTGGGCGGGGTCCTGGCTGCTGCAATGCCGGACGCGGAAGGAGTGCTCTGGGTTCCCGCCTGGCGTCTCCGAGGCGGTCCGGCAGCCCCTCGCGTTTCCGCTGGGAGATTTTAAAAATGGGTTTCCTGCGCTCGCATGTGCTGTTGCCTTTCGGCTCGTGAGAAAACCGAAAACTAAAATGGGTCCCAGGCCCTCCCCGCAGACCTCCGCGGACGAGAAGGACCAGGAAGCGGGGACTCCGGGACGTCAGCGGCGCCGCGGCGCGGGCTCTGGGTTTCCCCTGCCCTGCAATGTGGAAGCGGCTCTCCAGGAGGGACCCGAGTCTGGGTCCACGACGCGGGCGCGCCAGGAGGACATTTAACATTGAAGAGCCGGAGGTGGTAGAGACTGCGCGCCCCAGGCCCCGGGTGCACGTGAGGGCGCCGGTGCCCGGACGGTGGAGCGCCCCAGGCCGCGCAGCCCCTGGCGGGTAGATCGGCGCTTCCCAGGCGAACGCCACCTGGGAGCCTTAGTGATAGCGCGGGCTGGAGACGCGACGCGCCCGGGGCTGGGTTTTGATTTTTATTTTCCCGGTTCCTCCTGCCGCAGATGCGTGGAAAGGCGCGGATGGCGGATTTCCTCCCGTTTCGGGACCGCGCACTGCACAAGGATGGAGCGGGAATGGGCCCCCGCCCTCGGTCCCGGTGACCTTCCCTTCGCCCTTGAGCGCTCGGGGCGGCACGGGTGCTGCATGTTGGGGCGCTGTCAGCGCCGCCCCGCCCGCCGCGAGCGCCTACGTGATGCCCGGCCCGTCGTCTCCATGAGCCCTGGCCCTGACATCCGTACGCCGCGCGCTCCCCGAGCCAGCAGCGCAGCCTCCCTAGGCCCAGCGCCCCCCTCCCCGCGGGACACCCCGGTGGCAGCGCCAGGCCCCGCCCGGCAGCCCGCCCCCCAGCGCCCGGGGAAGTGCTCTGGCGTTAGCGTTCTAGTTAAAGGACCCCAGCATCAGCGTTCCTCCTGCAGGGTTGGGTTCTCAGAGAAAGAAAAGGTGATGCAGCAGAGGATGGGATTGGAGAAATTAGGAGAGTGAAGTGGAAATAGCCTGGCCAGCGTGACTTAAACCGGCCGGGAGATGTGCGAGTACGAATGGAGCCGCCTTGGGGTCCTAATAGGACCCAGAGTGGCTTCTCAGTCAAAGGCCTTCAAAAGCAGAGGGAGCACCTGGAGTGACCTTACCTGGGCCGCGAAAGACAAGAAACCTTTGGTACGGGAAGAGGAACTGACCTCTGGAAGCCACCAGGGCAGGTGGAAGGTCAGGGTTTCAAGGTGATTTTGGAATTTAAGTGCTGTGGGTCCTGCACAGTGGCTCATGCTTGTCATGCGAGTGCTTTCGGAGGCTGAGGCAGGAGGGTCGCTTGAGCCCAGGAGTTCCAGAGCAGCCTGGACCACATAATGAGACTCTGTGTCTACAAAAAATAAAAAAGAAAGAAAAACACATTAAGATGCTGTATGTATTGGAAAGTATTTATGGGTCATTCTTTTGAGCTCCATGTCCAAAAGCTTGCTAAAATGCTTGGGAGTTTGTGTACAGGTACGTGAAATTAGGATACATTGGCAGAATCTCCGTGTTCTCTGTTGCCCTGGTTTTGCCACCTGGGAGGAGTTACACATATTGGAGGTTAGTAAGTCCACGCCTCTTCTCTTCTGGGGAAAAAGGTACTTTGGAAACCAGTATTATGTGGGAACGTGGCTTGGTTGGTACAGCCTCGGGTTAATGGGAGACAGCTGCTCTCAGCTCTGCAGATGGCATCAAATACGGTGGCCTTGAGCCCACGTGGGTCACACCTGGGCTGTCCCTGGGAAAGCCCGCCATGGCGGGTCGCCTGGGCTTTCTTTCCCTGGCAGAGCCGAAGTCAAAATTTTTTTGTAAACTCTGTAAAGAGCTTTACCCTTCCGAGGTATGATCTTGAACCTGTTGGAGCATTTGGACCCATTTCTTTTAAGGAAGTTCACCTCCAGATGTGCTTAGAGGGCCTGGTCTTAGCTGCCACAGATTTACAAATCCTTTAAGTAAGTTATTCCTCGAGAATTTATCTGTTGTGCCCCCATTCTTTTTGCCATTTTATTCTGATTCTATATTAGTACTTGATTTTCCCTGACATAGAAGACTATTGCCTGTAGCTGGAGGTCAGAGAACACATTCACATTCAAGTATCAATTTCAGGGGAATTATCTGTCAGATGTGAAATTATGGTACAATTCAATATATTAAAATGACCATAGCTACCATTTGTTGAAAATATTTTGTATACTAGGAGCTTTACAATTCTTATCTCCAAGCCTAGATACATGGTCCCAAGAGAGGCATGCCCTCATTTTGGAAGTGGGGAGAAAGACTCACAAAGAAAAATAACTTAGGTAAGGGAGTGAGGTGCATACGCGATTGTGGTAGGAGCAAAACAGATCCTAATTCCAAATATTGTACTCTCCCTTAGACCACGAAGAGTACTTATGTCTGGCTCTGTCACCCAGGCTGGAGTGTAGTGGTGCCGTTACAGCTCACTGCAGCCTCAAACTCCTGGGCTCAAGTGATCCTCCTGCCTCAGCCTTCTGAGTAGCAGGGAAGACAGGAATGCAGCATCATGACCGGCTAATTGTTATTATTATTTGTAGAGACAGGATCTCACTATGCTGCTGAGACTGGTCTTGAACTCCTGGCCTCCTCTAGTGAGCCTCCTGCCTTGGCCTCCCAAAGAGCTGGAATTACAGACCTGAGCCGTCATGTCAGGCCTCCACCATGCTTTTCAGGGGCCTTTCTTGGTGAAGCTCCTTATTCTAGTTAATGCTCAAAAGTGAGCAAAACCCAACTTGCTCAAAATTACGCAGATATTCTTTGGGTGGTTTTGTAAGGGGAACAGAAAATAACTTTTTATAGCGATAGGAGTCAAGGTGGCAAAAATGATATTAAGGCTTAATACCAACGCGATGGGCTGCTTTTCTCCTCCCAGTAGAGTTCATATTATTTAATTATAATATAAAATTGAAAATATCTTTCCTGTATTCCTGACTCCCCAGGCCTTGAATGAAGAAAGTATTTCTCAGGCTGGGTTTTTTGTTTTTGTTTTTGTTTTTTTTTTTTTCCTTCTTCTTTGGGTATCTTCTGTCTCAGGCTCTGGGTTTTTGTTTTTTATTTTTTTTTTTCCCTGCTTCTTTGGGTATCTTCTGTTGTCCCAAGACATATCTGGAAACTTAAATTGATTTTCACCCAACTTAAAATAAGCTCCACAGCTCTGGATCGCGGACTGACCATGACTAAGTACCCACCGCCACATCACGCTGTGCCACACACCAAGAGTGACTCATTGTCTTCGTCACAGGTTGTGGCTTCTGCAGGGCCTGGTACCTGGTGGAGCTGAGTGTACTGGGAAGTCCAGGGGCATTCTTAGGGTGGGCTGGATGCGAAAGTGGCGTCCTTTTTGCCTGTGGTGACGTGAACATCAATACAGTATTTATAGAAAGTTCACAGAAATGTAGTAAGCTTCAACCTTTCCAATCCTAGTGAGAATAGCTAGCGTTTAGTGACTCTGTTATGTGGCAGGCCCTCAGTGATCCTGGGCACTGACTTATCCCCACTTTACACATGAGCAAGGGATGCCCGAGGTGTACCGGCTTCCCTGAGTTCACAGAGCTCCCTGGTGTGGCCAGGCCCTGTGGCTGCTGCAGGGATGTTCAGGGCTGCGTGTAGCTGTGTCTTCACTGGTGTCCATCCTGCGCCCAGCACCACGCCTGGCGCTTGACAGGAACGCAAGCGTTTGCTGCCTGCCTCCCGCCTGGAATCTCCACTGAGGAGCAGGAAACCAGGGGTTCTAGCTGTCTTCTTCATTCATGAAGTCCTTTAGAGGAATTCAACCTTCTCTAATCAAAAGTTTCCAATATCCTCAGGTCAATGCGTATAAACTGTTAAGACTTCAAGATTACAACCTAAAAACCGAAGTCAGAAGTGTGAGGTTTCAATTGACTGGACATGCATTAGGTCAATGACACACATATTTATTGGACACCAGGCTTGAGCCCCACATGGGCACCTTTGGTATCTGAAGCAATATTCCTTGGGTGGTTTTGTGAGGGGAACAGAAAATGACTTTTTATAGCGATAGGAGTCAAGATGGCAAAAATGATATTAAGGCTTAATACCAATGTGATGGGCTGCTTTTCTTCCCCCAGTAGAGTTCATATTATTTAATTATAAGATAAAATTGAAAATCTCCGAAGCAATGCTTCAGAGCCCAGTAGGATGGAAGAGGAAACTGAGAACAGTGCCATTTCTCCTCACACAGCTCCGGCGCCCCTCACCATCCTGTGCACACACATTCTTTGATGGGATCTTTTCAGTGTAAAGTGCAGTAATTAATTTTGCAAAACTTACTGGGTCTGGGAGGCAGATGATGAGTGATGGTGTCACCCCGTCACACAGTGGGAGATTTATATGATGGCATCATTTTCTATGAATGCAGACCACCTTGTGTGCCATACTCGGATGACCCTTCGAAGCTAGACATTTTGTCATCTTTCAAAAGAAGCATGTTTTCCCCCTTGGTTACAGAAAACTAAAAGCTTTTGATACAGGACTCCAACCTTTTATCAGGGAGAATCAGGGCTCTTTAAATAAGCTCGACCAGTCGGATGGGCCGTCAGAAGCAATTAAAATTAGAAAGATGAAGATGCGGTAACAACCTGGTCAGGGCAAATGTCAGGATACCAGATTGCATGTTCACAGTTGCGTTTCTGTTAAGAACGTGCGGGTGAATATGGAACAGAGGGCCATGTGTCAGTAGTTGGGTTGCATTTTATGTTTCTTTTCTACAAGCCCTTTCTGGTGTTGTGTTCGTGTTTATTAGAGAGTAGCTGCCCAGAGGCTGCCGTTTCCCTCCCCACTCCTCCGTTCTCTGCATCTTCACCCCCAACTCCCAGTACTTTGGAATTACAGTCATTGTGCTTGTCAGGATGGAAGAGGCAGCCAGACACATGGCAGATCAGAGCACTGAGAGGCAGAGACTTAATAAGTCCCGCCGTGGCCCCACTGTCTCGAGTGCTGAGATAGGGCCTCGGTGTTTTTCTCTGCAGAATGGAGGCATCACTCAGTCTCTATCTTCTCTCCCTGTCTCTTTCTTCACTCCCCCCTTCCCTAACACACATCCACAGTGAAAGTCTTCAGGAGACAAAAGAGAAAAGGCTGGACTGTGCTGGGCCCCCCCAACCCCGGGGCCCATTTGCTGTCTTCCCAGCTTCCGTGTGCCCAGAGCCGCCTGGGGGAGCCTTTGGAGGTGCAGATCCTGACTGTGTGGGTCTCAGTGAGGCTCCGACTCTCACGGGGAGGCGCCGGTGCTGCGGGTCCCCCTGGGGGCAGTGCCGCGGTTTGCAAATCCTGCAGATCAGCTTCTCCACTTCTCCAGGTTTCTCCAACATCAGATGCTCCCAGGAGTCCGGTGGGATTGTTTTCTGACTTTGACCAGGATTTTGACGGAGAAGATTCATTAATATAGGACCCCTTGTCTTAATGTACATATGTAAATGATCTGATCTGAAGTTTTCTGAATGGAAAATGATTGAAGGAGTGGCATCCAGTAGCCTCGGGGAGTCATTCCGTCATATCTTTTCAGCTGTGTCTTACTACGATTAAGATTTTGTTTGTGTGTGTGGCGGGGCGGGTGGGGGACGTTGAGATGGAGTCTCGCTCTGTTGCCCAGCCTGGAGTGCAGTGGCTTGATCTGGGCTCACTGCAACCTCTGCCTCCCGGGTTCAAGTGATTTTCCTGTCCCAGTCTCCCAAGTAGTTGGGATTATAGACATGTGCCGCCATGCCCACCTGATTTTTTTTTTTTTTTTTTTTTTGTATCTTTAGTAGAGATGGGGTTTCACCATGTTGGTCAGGTTGGTCTCGAACTCCTGACCTCAAGCGCTCCACCTGCCTCGGCCTCCCAAAGTGCTGGGATAACAGGCTTGAGCCACCACCCCCAGCCTTATTTCTGTGTTTCTGTAATCATTGCGCACATTAACGACCGCCTTCGGTGAGTCAGGGCAGGCTTTAGGCAAAAGAACTAAGCCATCTCCGCCCCTGCGGCTCTCACTCCTGCGGTGAGGTGCGGGTACAATGTACCTGTAGCCGGACCTGAGAAGAAAAGCTCCTGTCTTATGAAAGGGCCCGGGGAGCCTCTGGTTGGGGCCGTTTGACCTGACCGGAGGGTGAGGGAGGAGTCGGTAGAGGTGGGTGGGCCAGTGGAGGACTTTGGATTCGCCTTGGGGGAACTGGGAAGCAGACTGACTGTCTCCGATAAGGGTGGCTTTGTGGAGAGGAGAGGACAGGAGGGGAGGTCGTGAGTTTAGGGTCTCACAAGGAGCGGCCACAGATGGAAGGTTATGGGGTGGGGCATGTGGCAGGGCAGCCCTGTGCCCACAGACACACCCCGCCGAGGAGACCCAGGGACTCAGCTATGACAGCTGGAAGGCGGAGCATGTGAGCTGCAGCAGACACAGGCAGGTGGGGTAAAAGGAGAGTCTTCGCAGCAGTGCTTAGAATAGCAAAAAGTGGGAAAACCAGCAAAAAACTATCAATAGGAGATTAATGAATCCATTATGGCACCTGGAATGGAAGGAATTTTTGTCAGCGTTTAATAAGGAGCTTTGTGCTGGTCGAAAGTCAGGAGGTGCCCAGTACACTCAAGGGCAGTATTGAAGAGCTGAGTCCAGAGCAGCTCTGCACAGCAGATCCCCCTGGGGCCAGAGGGGCCGTTTGCAAATCCAAGCAGATCCGCTTCTTGAAGTTTTCTCCAACGGGAGCATCTCCCAGGATTGAGGCTTGCATGGGTGGCCTGTGTTATATATGCAATTTTAAATGATCTAGTTGCCACATTAAAGAAAGGCAGGTCCGGAGGGGGGGACGCTGGGTGCCATGACTCACGCCTGTAATCCCAGCACTTTGGGAGCCCAAGGCAGGTGGATCACTTGAGCCCAGGAGTTTGAGGCCAGCCTGGGCAGCATGGCGAGACCCAGTCTCTACAAAAAATACAAAACAATTAGTTGGATGTGGCAGTGCACACCTACAGTCCCAGCCCCGTGGGACATTGAGGTGGGAGGATTGCCTGAGCCCAGGAGTTGGAGGCTTCAGTGAGCTGTGACTGCACCGGTTCACTCCAGCCTGGGCAACAGAGTGAGACCCTATCTATAAATAAATAAATAAATAAATAAATAAATAAATAAATAAATAAATAAAGTGAGACCCTATCTATAAATAAACAAACTATATTTTCTATTCAGCCCACTATTTTGATAACAATCAGTTATTGTGTTATTAATATTTTACACTGTTTTCCATACTTAAGTCTTTGAAACCCAGTGTGTAAAGAATCTTCAAGTACATCTCCATGTGGACGGGACACACGTGGCCAGCGGCTCCTCTGAGGGACAGTGTGGTCACGGCGATGGGTGGCGTGTGCTGCCTGTACATAGAAGGTCCCCGTGTGAGTGTTTCTGCGAAGGCCCTGAGGGATGGGCAGGGGAGGGCCGACACCGTCCCAGCCACACAGAGGACCCTGGAATGCAGCAGGCTGCCAGCGCGCCCCCACCCCAGCCCCTCTGCTGCCTGAGCTCTTTCCCAGATGTCCACTTAGCTAACCTCCCTCACCTTCTTCCCTTTCCTTCTTTCCCCAAACGTCACTCTCAGGCAGGTCTGCAGGCTCTCCGATTGTCAATGGCAGCCCATCTCCATCCTCCACCCTCTTAACACCCCCCACCCCACTTGCTATTTTTCTCCTCAGTGCTTACGGCCATCCACCCCTGGGCATCATGCATTTGTTCACTGTGTTTCTTGCTTTCGGGTCTCTCCTGATTGGCACAAGCTCCGCCAGGACCAGAGGCTTTCCATTTTGTCACCGATGCATCCACATAGCTCCCGGCAGAGATGGCGCTTGGGGCACCTGAGGTGGACAGTGGCTGGTGGTTGAGCCCTACAGATTTATCTCAAGCCCTCCCCTGACCCTACCGGAAGACGCGGTGGTCTGCACAGTCCAGATAGTCAGAGAGGCCCCCCGGCTCGATGACTTTGAACCGGCGGGGCTGGGGAGGGGGGAACAGCACCGTCGACAGAATCCCCCCTTGGTATCCCACCTCCCCATGCCTACATAATCCCTGCATTATCAAAGGAGAGACCCCTAGAAGGAGGTTTGGCAGCAGGAGTGAGATCAGCGCAGTGTAAGCTCATTTTCTGACAAACCAGTGGGAGGAGTTGGCAAACTGACTTTCTCAAAAAGAATGTATGCATCGAAATTAGCAAGTGAATCATCAGCAGTGTGGGAAAATTCAGGAAAAGCAGTTCAGTGCTGTGAGAGAGGGCGAGGCAGGGAGCTTTATTACTCCAGACAACGGAGGAGGTAAAAGGATAGACCTAGATTATTTCACTAGAGTTCATCTATTCTTTTTTTTTTTTTTTTTTTTTTTTTGAGAGGGAATCTCGCTCTGTTACCCAGGCTGGAGTGCAGTGGCGCAATCTCGGCTCACTGCAACCTCCGCCTCCCGGGTTCAAGCGATTCTCTTGCCTCAGCCTCCCAAGTAGCTAGGACTACAGGCGCATGCCACCACGGCCGGCTCAGTTTTCTTTGTATTTTCAGCAGAGAGGAGTTTCACCCTGTTAGCCAGGATGGTCTCAATCTCCTGACCTCGTGATCTGCCTGCCTTGGCCTCCTAAAGCGCTGGGATTACAGGCGTGAGCCATCGTGTCCAGCCTATTCCTTTTTTTAAAAAAAAATACAATTTAGATTTTATCAGAATAGAATCCTAGGAAGCTGAGATTTGTAAACTGGGAAATCCATCTCCTCCAAGTAGCCAGGAAATAAGCCAGGTGACCTAAGTCATTCTTGCTAGGCCCTGGTGTGGGCCGGGGATGACTGACTCAAGGAAGAAGCTGTCTTGTGACTCTCTTACCTGCACTGTCGTTTAGTAAGAAGCTGTTAAAAAGTATATCATATGAAGAAAGTGATTTACTAATTGATCAGAGTAATGACCACATATTTCCTATGTAACCACTCCCTCATTATCTCCAACTTTATCTTTGGTTCTCATGACAAGATTATCACTTCCCAGAAAACTGGGTTTTTTTGCAAATTACCAGGAGGTGTTTTTCCAAATGGTAAGGTTCTTCTTTGGTGGGAAGATGTTTTCTCCTGGAAATCCTTAGGAAAGTTATTTGATTCTTGGGTTGGGCTCCCAAAACCAAAACAAAACAAGATGGATTATCCCCAGGATACCTGAGCTATAAGGACAATCTGTAGCTTGAGCGTGGAGTGAAAGACACTGAAACTGCCCTTTGTCCCAAATGGCTGTGTGCCGGGGCCCTAGAACAGCCCTAAGGAGGTGGTGAAACAGGTGACATTTACCTGTGAGGCTGAAAGCCCTCATTGCCAGGCTGTGAAAGTCCGCACTGCAGGTGTGCACGTCTTTATCCCTGTCCTGTGGGTGACAGAGCCTGCCAGTGAATGCTGGTGCATTTCCTTCTTGCTTTTCATCCACCCGTGTTCTCCTCCCTCCTAACCCCTCACTGAATGTTCCTGGGGCTTCATCAGGTTTCACCCTGCAGGGCCCAGCAGGAGGCAGCTGATTTGCAGTCCTCACCATTCAGAAGTTCAGAGGGAGGGCTTAGAACCAAACAGGCTCCACCCCCAGGCAGTTAAATGAGCATCTGGCCTCAGCAGGCATTATTTTCCTTCAAGTTCCCATTGGTGACTCTAAGGCACAGGTATCATAATAGAGGAAATCAGGAAGTCTTGAAAGTTAAAAGGAAATAAAACTAGGGTTTACCCTGTAGCTTCACCACTTCACTAAGGTCGTTACCTTCCAGTAATCAGTTTATCCCCCTCAGAGCCTCAGCTTTCTCATACCTCCAGGGAGGTGTCAGGAGCTCTGCGGGCTTCCTGTGAGAATAATCCGGGCCTGGGCTCTAGCTGTGGGTGTGCAGTCAGCAAGGGACGCCCTACTAGGTCCCACCAAGTGCTGCCAGCCCCTGAGCTCAAGGAGGACACGTGAAGAAAAGCTCTTTGCAATGTAGGGCTCCATCCCACCAACGTGCAAGTGAATAGAAGTCCTTTCAAGACCTAGTATTGTGTATTTTTAAAAGTGTGGTGCCCCATCACCTGGAAATTGCTAGAAATGCACGTTCCCAGGCTCCCTCTCCACCTGTGAAACCCTGGGGGTGGCCCAGCTACCTGGGGTGCCGCGGCCGCTGATGGTGCTCCTGCTGTGGGGCGGTGTCACTGTTCTTTCCAGGTGGGTACAGGTGGACCCAGGGGTGGGGGGTGGGGAGAATCCCACAGGGACTTCAGGGACTGAGTTTAGTGCTGGGGTGTGTTTCTACTCTGCACAGGAGTCTCCTGGGGTCACCTTGTGTATCATGTCCAGCTTTTTTTTTTTTTTTTTTTTGAGACAGTGTCTCGCTCTATCGCCCAGGCTGGAGTGCGATGGCGCCATCTCCACTCACTGCAAGCTCCTCCTCCTGGGTTCACAGCATTCTCCTGCCTCAGCCTCCTGAGTCGCTGGGACTACAGGCGCCTGCCACCACACCCAGCTAATTTTTGTACTTTTAGTAGAGATAGGGTTTCACCACGTTGGTTAGGCTGGTCTTGAACTCCTGACCTCAGGTGATCTCCCCGCCTCGGCCTCCCAAAGTGCTAGAATTACAGGTTTGAGCTACCATGCCCAGTGGGCTAATTTTTAAGTTTTAGAGATGGGTTCTCACGGTTACTCTTGCTGGTCTCAAACTCCTGGCCTCAAGCAATTCTCCCATCTTAGCCTCCCAAAGTGCTTGAATTTGCAGGCATGAGCCAACACACCTAGCCAGAAATTGATCTTTCATTTTAAACTTCATCTAGAGATGTGACAAAAACCAAACGAAGTATTTGTTAAAATACTTTATAACCCTAGGTACAGTAATAGAGTAATCCAACTGACAATTTCACAAAAGTCAATTTTTGGCAACAAGTTCAAGGTTATACATGTTAATAAAGATAACACATTTATTCAACCAGAAGAAAAAGGTTACAATGACAGAATTTATCTTTTTCTTTACTATGTTGTCTGAGCTATGGTTAAGGTTTGGGGAACTAGTATCTTAAAGAACCTTCAGAAATTTCTCATTCTAGAATTTAGAAACAAATTTTACACTCTCGGGGTTGAGAGAATCCAGGAGCAATCACCACCCCTAGTGTCCCGATGCTACTCTCCAAAGGCCCTTCCCCACTAGCCACAGAAATCAGAGCTCCCTGGGAAACAGACAGTTGAGCCTCTGGAGGAGGAAGGCCTGGCTGTGCCTGCGTTAGGGAGGTGGGGATGGGGGCATACAAACCAAAGAAGTGAGACCAAAATGGGCCAACAGCTGTGGCAAATGTCGGCATAAAAATAAATAAATTCCATCTGATCACATGGTCTCAAATATATACATATACAGAAATATTTGTGAGGTCACAGTGGTACTAAAAAACAAAACAAAGACGACTGGGGGGAAAAAAAGAAGAAAAGAAAGAACTCTTTTCTCCATGTTGGGTGCAGTGGCTCACACCTGTAATCCCAGCACTTTGGGAGGTCAAGGTGGGCAGACTGTTTGAACTCAGGAGATCGAGACCAGCCTGGGCACCACGGCGAGACTCTGTCTCTACAAAAAACATTAGCACTAGCTGGGCATGGGGGTGCACATCTGTAGTCCCAGCTACTCAGGTGGCTGAGGTGGCCCAGGAGGCTGAGGCTGCAGTAAGCTAAGACCATGCTATTGTAGTCCAGCCTGGGGGACAGAACCAGACCCTGTCTTTAAAAAAAAAAAGACAGCTTCTTCTGTCAACATTAGAGGTAGTTCCTGCACCACCCCTCCTCCTCAAACTGGACTTCCCAGGGAGAGCAGCCGCCCCTGCCTTTTCCACAGAACCATATTTCAAGATAACCCAAGAGCCCCAGCTGATGTGGAGCTCTTCTTTGAAGAAGTCCAGCAAACGAATGAAGAATTACAGAATTTGAAAACTTCACAAACTCTAATAAATGATTCAGGCAATAATCCTCAATGAATATGAAAACCATTAATAGGTTGATGAGGAATTATCACAGGACACCAGAAACTCAAGTGCACCAGATGGTCTGTGGCTGAAGGGAGAAAGCAGATCTTCACAAGACAGTGGCCGACTCTCAGCATGCACCCTGCTGGTGTGAGACCCCCCGGTGGAGGCAAGCAGGCCTCACACGATGGTAGGATGTGGCCATCAATGCAGAACTCCCCACGAGGGACTCTGCTTAAAAAGGCGCAGCCTGACTCAAACTAAGGCTTTGGATCTAAGTTCCAGTTCTCAGGAAACACAGGAACATGGCACCCAACACCACACAGGAGCAGCCAGGACACCTGGAAAGTGAGAGCGCCTGGAGGAAACCCGGCCTGCACACTTCTCTGCCGTCCCCGAGAGGGTGCCCAGGAGAGACCCGGGCTGACCAGGTGTGATCTGTGGGACCCTGTGCAGCAAACACTTTGGGGCCAACTAGAAAATGTGAATATGGAATAAGAAATAGGCAGTTTTATGAAAGTATGTTTTATTCTATTAAAACTGAAAATGGCATTAGCTCATGTAAGAAAAAATCATGTTTTCAGGTCACAAATTCAAATATTTAGTGGTAAATGATGACATTTATAATTTACTTCCAAAAACTTCACAAGGAAAAGGATATCTATTATGTGATAAGTGTTTAGGGGCTCATTATCCTAGTCTACTTTTCTGTATACTTGAAAGTTTTCATAATTGTTTTTATATAAACTAACCTTGCAAATATGTTTTTACATTCGCATTTATATGTAAATTATTAGTGTTTTATAGGATACGTATAACTATATTATTACTATAATGACCTTATACTAGTGACATAAGAAACAAGCGATAGATCAGAAAGTGAGGATGTGATGAAGGTTCTGTGACTGCATCCACTATCGGAAGAGCACTTCTCCATGCCAAGGAGAGGCTCGAAGCTAAGCATTGCTAAATGTGAGAGACACCATGTCATGAAATTGGAAGAACACACACAAGTTAACTTTCCACAATCCACCATCAAACTTTTCCAACAAAATATTACCTAGCATTGCTTGGGTGATAGTGAGTGGTATGAAATTGCTTAAGCTTCTCCCACATAAGCTCCGGGATGCACAGTGGGTCACCCCTGGAGACCACTGAGTACGTGTGGTCGGGAAGAAGTCTATTTTGAAGGTGCTGGGGGAATATCCTCTCATTGTCTGTCTTGAAATGTGAAATAAATAAGAATATATACATTTAAAATAATACACACATACATTACTTACAATATAGCCAATTGATCACATTCTGGTGCATATGCCTGTAATACTTTGCAAATAAAACTGTTCTAATGGTAACAAAAAAAAAAAAAAAAAAGACACCCCTGCAGGCATTGTTTAACACCGTATTCAATCACTCATCACCCATGCACAGGACCCAAGGATTGAGAACAATGGACTTTTTGATGTGTGTTGCAAATTGGAGGGATCACCAGGTCTGCCCACCAGCCAGGAGGGAAGTGGGGAGAAGCTCTCACCCTAACTTGAGTTTTAAGAAGGCTCCTTGGAAGAAAAGACCACCAAATTGAGAATGAAAGGTAAGAAATAGTTCACCAGCTGAGGGGGGCTACGGGAGTCAGAGAGCAGGCCACCCACAAGCCCCAGGGACACCAGCACAGGCAGGTTGTCAAAGTCACAAGGGGACATGAAGACACGGGCCCAGGACAGCAGCTCTTAATCCAAAATGGTCTCAAGGCTCCTTTACACTCTGAAAAATTAACCCATTTATGCCTGAGGTTGCAATTTTTTTTGTAAAAATTCAGACCTTGGCAATGACCTTGAGCTGTAGGATATAAATAACTCCCACAAGCTTAGGATTCCAATAATGGAACACGAGGCATAAATGGGTTTTAATGAGGACCCAAGCAGCTTTTGATTATGTGGGCTTTTTTGCCTGTGTAGGTGCCTGTGTGTGTTTATATAATTTTTCTATATTCTAAATTAAAGCTGAGACATTTAAAAACTACTTATGCATTAAGGTAAGCCATCATTACATGATAATATAAATATGTTTGAAAAATATTTCTCATAACAAAGTAAAAAACTGACTACTTAGAGTGATGCTGTGTTGCCTTTTTTGCAAACCTCTGTAGTGTCTGGGTCAGAGGTGAAGCTGGACTCCCCCATCTGCTCTGTATGCAGCTTGGTGCGTGTCACACACCTCGCCACGCAGCCTCTAGAAAGTACACCATGTACTTGGGCAAGAATGAGTGAAAAAGACAATGTGTTGATAGTGGTATGAAAAGAGCTTTTCTCTCGCTGCAGATCATACACGGGGGTCGTCAGACATGGTCTGAGACAGCATCCTGGCCCTGCTAATCCCCTGGCTTCTGCTCACAGCACTGACCTAGCTAATCCAAGAACATGTCACCTATAATGAGAATATTATATAAAAATCAACCACCTTCCAGATGTGTCTGTATCATGGTTCTGTACATGGGTAAGGTAAGCTGAACACAACATTAAAAAGAAAGAAAACTTACAAACCCTCCCTTCATCTCACTAAAGACGACTCCTTTAAAGACCAAGGGTGTCTGGGGTCGCTAGGATTCTCGTGTTCCAGCCGCCATCCTTCCTGCCTGAGGACAAATAATTATAAGCTGACAGTGACTCAAATACTAAAGTCTGCATCAACTAGTTAATCACTCATGACATACCAGAAATCCAGCTCGTGTAAACATGGGAAAAAGGTGGCGTCCAAATACACCGAGAGGAGATTCTGAAGGTCCTTGGGATTTTGTGTGGAAAATGGATACAGAGTATAATCACTAGCTGGGTACAAATGAAAAGTGAAATTGTAAAATATAACAGATTTCTACTAAAATTATTGAGTCTCAAGCCTCATTTCCCCTTTGTCCTAGGACAGTAAGTTGTAGCTATTCTTGAGATGAGGCAGTGGCTCCATACTCTGGCCCCCGACCTTACTTTAGGTAAGCCTCCTGGTAAGTGTCCATACTTTTCGGTATGAAAGAAACTGTCTTCTCTTTCAGTCATGCCAGCCGGCCCTCTCCCTCAATCACATACCACGTCCCTGTGATCAAAACACTTGCCACCCACTCCGTCCGGGTGCCATGAGTCACCTGGCCAAGCACACACAGCAAGTCGCTGGCAGAGGTGAGACCTCGGGTCTCCTCAGCCCAATCTAGGGAGCCTGCCATCCAACCACCATGCATAAGTGGCCCACTACGACCTGCATCATCTACCGCTGTTAAATTACTCGTTTCCAAGCTTACCGTACTTTGTAACAGATGATCAATGCATTTAAAATCAGCAGATACAGTGAGATGTCTGCTTTCTAACAATATATAGCTTTAATAATAATAGCGCTCATGGTAGCTATTTCTCAAACAAGAAACATGACTTATCATAAGTTTCTATGGCTGGACACAGTGGCTCACACCTTTAATCCCAGCACTTTGGAAAACCAAGGTGATATGGTTTGGCTGCGTCCCCACCCAAATCTCATCTTGAATTGTAGTTCCCATAATCCCCACATGTTGTGGGAGGGACCTGGTAGGAGGTGATTGAATCATGAGAGCGGTTCCCCCCATATTATTCTCGTGACAGTGAGTACGCTCTCACGAGATCTGACAGTTTTATAAGGGGCTTTCCCCTTCACTTGTCATTCTCTTCCCTGCCACCCTGTGAAGAGGTGCCTTCCACCACGATTGTAAGTTTCCTGAGGCCTCCCCAGCCATGCAGAACTGTGAGTCAATTAAACCTCTTTACTCTTTAGGTCATTCTTTATAAATTACCCAGTCTTGGGTATTTCTTCATAGCAGTGTGAGATTAGACTAATACACAAGACAAGAGGATTACTTGAACCCAGGAGTTTGAGACCAGCCTAGACAACAAAGCAAGTTTCCACCTACACACACACACACACACACACAATGAGCCAGGCGTGGGGGCACCTTGTCCCAGTTACTTGGGAGACTGAGGTGAGAGGATCGCTTGAGCCCAGAAGTTTGAGGCTGCAGTGAGCCCAGATCATCCCACTGCACTCCAGCCTGGGTGAGATGGTGAGTCCCAGTCTCAAAAATAAGTACATTTCTATAAAATTTGAAAAATAAAGGAGTGAGTTTATAGTACTGGCTACTATTAATAAGGGCCTCACCCAGAGTGAGGTGTCTTTGCCCTCACTTTGCAGGATTTCGCAAATGCTCTGAGTCTGTTGTCAGGACTCCCATGCCTGGACCTTGCCTGGGACCCCCTAGTCACTGCGCTGGTTCCCTTGCTGGAGCCCTGCCCAGAGGCAGCTGCTTTCTTACACCACCCTCTCCAGGAGCTCTTCCCTTTCCCCCCAGCAGCAGCAGCAGCAGCAGCAGCAGCAGCAGCAGCTCCCACCCTTGTCCTTGGCCCTCCGCATGGCATCCACCATGTGCTTCCAGTCACAGCTGCATCAGTCTTTCTAGATGGTAAGTTGTTTTTTAAATTTGCTACAACATCAAGCATAGCACAGAGCCAACAGCTGGCCAAATATGTGAAGTGTGGTCATTTTTAGTTACTATGCTAAAAAAAAAAAAAAAAAAAAAAAGGAAAAGACTTAAGCAAATAACAAAACAAAAATGAATCCATTTTAATATAAACCCAAGTAAGTATAAGTCCACAATTTCTTCTTTATAATTTTGAAACCCAAAAGGCTCAGAAAACTGAAAGATTCTGCAGAAGTTTAGAGCAAACTATTTGATGGCAAAACCTGACTGAACAGATCAGGGCACTGAGTCTTCGTGCTCACACTCAGCGAATCATCAGGTTTGGCTGCAGAAACCTGAGTGTGTCTGATGACAGACCCAGCTGGAAGTGTTACTCTCTCAAATCTGACAAGAATCAGGCTTCGCGGGATTCCAGGAAGGGACCGGGGGTCATTTCTCTCACAAGCTTTGTTCAGCCGAGTAGCCATCATGCAACAGGAGCTGGGCCAGGGCCTTGGGACACGAGGACAAGGCTAGTCTCCACCCTAAAGGGTCCGTACCTATGCCAGAAACCACACCTGCAATGTATGTGGATTTATGAGGAGGTGCCGAGAAGGACCCATACCTGGTTTATGGTGAATCCGTGGATCTTGTCTCCTAGTTGATAGTGTAGAGCCCTCTCACAAGCCCGGTTACTGTTCCATCGCCACGCTCTGTGGTGTGCATGTCTAGACTAAAGGTCATCTAAGTTAGATGAGCTGCAGGAAAATTATCTGGCTAACATTATTCAGCCACATAGTGAAAATACTCTTACATGATAAAGATCATTAATTAGATAAAAATTAAATACTGCATCTTCCAAAATCTTGCACATTCCAGAAAACTAATTTCTGGTAAGACCCTTCCCATTTTAATGACCTTTTATCTTACCTAAAGCTTCAGTGTTGGAAACCTTTTCTTTATACATGTTCAAAAATAACTATAATACAATTATGGTTTAAATTCCCCTTAAGAAACTCTTAAACAAAAGGGCTTCTTTTCCTCACAGAATCCTCACAAGCCTTCAAAATATTGGAAGAAATTCACACTACAGTTAAATCCCATTACATGCCTACCGAATTGGTGAAAACTTTTTAAAAAGCCTAATATTACCAGGAGCTCTCACACACTGCTAGTCATACTGCTCTCATACTGCTACGTACACTGCTACCTGTCCCACAGGGAGTACAGAGTGGAACAAGTTTGGAAAAACACTTGGCATTCTTTAGAAAGCTAAGCAGGCAGGGCATGGTGGTTCACACCTGTAATCCCAGCACTTTGGGAAGCCGAAGAGTTCCAGACCAGCCTGGCCAATATGGTGAAACCCAGTCTCTACTAAAAATACAAAAATTAGCCAGGCGTGGTGGCAGGTGCCTGTAGTCCCAGATACTTGGGAGGCTGAGGCAGGAGAATCGTTGAAACCGGGAAGCAGAGGTTGCAGTGGGCCGAGATCACGCCACTACACTCCAGCCTGGGCGTCAAAAAAAAAAAAAAAAAAAAAATCTGAATACTGGAAATCCGTTCACCTCTTGGTCTACATCCTCCACACCTTACACTGCTGCACCAGCACTCACAGACAAGATTGTCAGCACAAACTCTGATAGTCCCAAACTCAACTCACCTGGAGGTGTAACGACAGCGAATGGATAAACTGCAGACTAATCATTCAATTAAAAAAAAAACTTACCAACAAAAGTGCCTACAACTGCATATAACAAAGATGAAGGTCACATAATGTTAAACAAAAGATACACACGATACAGTATTATCCTAAACAGGTATTATTCAAGCAGGTAACAAGATACTGTCAGAATGCATAGAGATGGTAAAATATTTTTAAAAAGCAAGGACATTTCTGTATGATAGTGCTAATCTAAGCGGGAGGGAGAGGGTTATGAGCAGTTAGGGGAAATCTTCAGCTTGGTCATGCGGACACTTTTTTTTTTTTTTTTTTTTGAGACAAGAGTCTTGCTCTGTTGCCCAGGCTAGAGTGCAGTGGTGCAATCTCGGCTCACTGCAACCTCCACCTCCTGGGTTCAAGCAATTCTCCTGCCTCAGCCTCCTGAGTGGCTGGGACGACAAGTGCTCACCACCACGCCCAGCTAATTTTTGTATTTTTAGTAGGGACGCGGTTTCACCATGTTGGCCAGGCTGGTCTTAAACTCCTGACTTCAAGTGGTCCGCCCGCCTTGGCCTCTCAACATGCTGCGGTTACCGGCGTGAGCCACCGCGCCCA
Source organism: Chlorocebus sabaeus (assembly GCF_047675955.1). NCBI lineage: Eukaryota > Metazoa > Chordata > Mammalia > Primates > Cercopithecidae > Chlorocebus > Chlorocebus sabaeus. The sequence continues at coordinate 103,342 of NW_027327721.1, forward strand.
ACCTACTTCTTTTCTAATTATTCTCACCTGGATGAGATGGCTTACGCCTGTAAGCCCAGCAATGTGAGAGGCTGAGGAGGGGGATCACTTGAGCCCAGGAGTTCTAAACCAGCCTGGGCAACAGAGCAAGATCCCGTCTCTTCAAAAAAAAAAAAAAAAAAAAAAAAACACTTTATTTTCTCAAATTGTACTATATGTCTTACGGGCTTTTCTACATTAATATATCCCACCAAAATATTTTAAAGATATATACAGGGGAAAAGAAAACACCTATTCAGTCACTGTCAACATTATGAAGATATGCTGTAGTCAACATTTGCTTACTGATTTAGCAAATTTCAGAATTATGGGACAGAGACGCATTTTAAGAAGTTACTTATGAGCAAGGACATGATAGGAAACCCATGAGGGGTAAGGCCAGGGTCTCCCCCGAACTTTCCAGTAACCTGCTGCCAAACTCACGCCACGGACGCCCCGTGTCTCCCCCCGGCCTGGGCCGGCAGCGCTGAACTGTTACATTAAATACTGGCTCGTGGATTACCATGAGCACTAAACCGCTTCGTCAATTTTTTCCCCCATAAACTGAGTCGTTAAAAAACCAAAAAAAGTTAAATTCCGGGAGGCTTCAGTTCTCTGAACACAGCCGGACTTTAAGAGTGGGCTGTGGGCGCCTCGGGTCTCTTAAGGACTCGGCCTCCAACAAAAATGAACTAGGAGCAAAGACACCAGCGAGAACCGCAACTGCCGGCCCCATTTACTACCCCCATTAAAGCCCACTCCAAAGGAGGGCCCTGCCGGGAGCGCCACGGGCAGACCCGGCCCCCAGCCCGGGGCATCGGCCCCGGGGTCCTCCGGCCTCAGAACCCCGGATGTGGGAGCCCAAGGAAGGCCCCGGCAGGGCCTCGGGGTGCGGGGCGCCCACAGTGCGGGGAGCTGCAAGGCTTGGGCGCAGGGACCCCTACGTCTCCGGCCCGCCCTGGACCTTCCTCTCCCGGGAGCCAGCACGCCGAGCACTTCTAGCCGCCGACCGCAGCGCCTCACCCGCCGCTCAGCCGCCTCAGAGAACTCAACCCCCTCCGCGCGCCACAGCGCCACATGGCGTAAGACCAGCTCGGGGCTGGCGAGGGACCCCACTTAACGCGACGTAGGGCGTGGGGCGGGGCTTGCCGTGACGGCCACCACTCCTATTGGTCAGCGCGAACGGCAACGTCCTCTGCGATAGGCTGTAGATGAAAAGGGCGGGCCTCCACTGCTCTGGGACGGGCGGGAGGGCGGTGCAGAGGGCGATGGGCGGGAGGAGCGGGGCCGACATGCCGAAGGAGGCGGCAAGGGGAGAAGCGTGCTCACGGGTAAAAGGGGCGCGGCCGGCTTGACGAAAGGGGCGGGGTGGGGCCAGCAGCAGGATGTGGACAGTAGAAGGAGGGGGAAGTGGGCAAGGGAGAAGTGGGACGTGGCGAGAGGCGTGTCTATGCAGATGAGTGGGGCCTGGTGAAGGTCGGGGCTGCGCGGGTGAAAAAAGGGGCTCCTGGAGGGCGTAGTGCTATGTTGCGCGGGGCTGTGCAAGTGATGGGAGGAGCTTAGTAAGGGGTGGCTCTTTGCAGGTGAGGAGTGAAGCCTCGTAGGCGGGGATGAGCTGGGCCTTGGGGATGGGGCTTGCAGGCGATGGGGTGGAGCCAGTGGGGCGGGGCTGCAGGCAAGCTGAGCCTTGGGGGCGGGACTTGCAGCGAGAGGAGGGGCCTTGTGGGGGCAGGGCTGGCAGAAGAGGGTGGGGCTTGGTGATGGACCGGGCTGTTGGAGTGAGGGTAGTGGCCTGGTCGGGGGCTGCCGGAAGCTGGGCCAGGTGTACAATGGTAATCCTCTCTGGACTTCGTCATGTGGCTCAGGCTGTGCCTAGCAGGGAGGCCAGCCCGATCGAGCTGCCGTCTGCACCCTGAGAGTGAGGGCTCCTTCCCCCAGCGCGGGTTAAAGTAGGGAGGCCGGTCCCCATCGAGGGTGGGGTCTCCACCCTTCCATCCTGACAGCGAGGGCTCCTTTCCCCAGCGCGGGTTAAAGCACCGTGTGTCCACCTGTGCAGTGGCTGGTCCAAATGTGCCCTGGAGGGCAGAAACCCTGGGTCCTGCCGCTGGTCCGGGGCGTCTGCTTCCCCTTCCTGCAGTTCCTGGGAGGGTCTGTGTGTCCAGGGGGCTCTGATCCCTGCCTCAGGACCACGGGTGAGGGGTCAAGATCGCCCACTTTGGAGCTGGCCGGGATCTTGGTTCTTTGGATCCTCGCTGTGTGGCTCTGGAGCAGTTCTGTCCTCAGGAGAGGGATCCTCACAGCCGCCTCTTGGACCCTAAGGAGAATTAATAGGACGACCCCCGGGTAGCTGCTCGTGGCCCTGTGCGGAGCCAGTCCTGTGTCTCCACCAGTTCCTTCCCTCTGTGCTCCCCCACACTGTCACATCGCCAGCCTTTATTTCCTTTTCCTTGGACCCAGGCAGCGAATGCCCAGCTGGCCTTGGCAGCCCCTTCTCTAATCTATCCTCAAATCACTTCCTGATGGACAGCACTGACCGGCCATTGGCGTAACCAAAACCCCACAAAATAGAACCCAACTTTCCTATTAAGCCGTGCAGAGCTGTCCCAGCCCTACTTCCCACAGGCTGTCCTCATTCACCATGGGATCCGTGGTTCTCACCTGGGGCTGGGGGTGCCCCTGGCATCCAGTGGGGAGTGTCAGGGATGTCCCTCCAGGCCCAGTACAGTCTCCCAGCCGGTGGCCAGCAGACAGCAGCACCCAGCCTGATGTCCCTGTGGCTTCCGGTTCCCCGAGGCCAACTGTGCTTTGCTGCCTCTTCGTCCTGTCAGACGGCTGCCCTCTCTCCACCTTCGCTGGTTAGCAGTGTTCCATCCATTAGAGCTCAAAGCACTGCCTCCCGGCAATGCAGCCCCTTCTCCTGGCCTGCCCTCTGCCTGTGCCCCGCCGTCTGCGCCATGTCTTCGCGGGCCCATCAGAGCGAGGCTCCCAAAGAAACGGAGCGGTTCCTGTTTGTGTCTCTGTCCCACCTTCTCTGGACCTGGCACCGTGCCCTTTGCCGACAGAGGTCTTGGGTTGATTGTAAGCAAAGCAGACAATTTGTATGGCTCTAAATGGCTGTGAACATGCTTGATTGGGGTATTTTAAAAATAATTGTATATGTAAACATTTGAGTGTGACACAGGTGGATTTTTGGGCGAATGGTCTTGTTCTTCAGGGAATAACCAGAGGCCCATCCACAAGGACCATTTCTGGCTGATTTATGGAACGCTGTTCTACCTGGTTAATTTTGAATGTTATCTCAGCCTGGGAGGTAGCTCAGCATGTGACGAAGATCACTGGTTTGAATCCTAATCTGCTCCTTAGGAGCTGCACCTTCCATGCCTTCGTTTCTTCCTTGGTTAGGTAGGAAAGGTATGAGCTACCTCAGAGTTGTGAGTGAGGCCTGCATCGAGTGACCGCATTAAAGTGCCAAGAACTGCACCCGGAGGGTTGATATTTAAAGACCTTTAAACATTCCGATGCTGCATTTTAGTACCCGGGTAAAACAGCAAAGTTATGACAGATGCAGATGCAGACCCTCGGTGAGGTGGGGAGCTGATGGCAGGAGGTGGACCACCGACCCTGTAACGAGGGCGTGGTCTGTTCGAGGCTGAACGAAGTGCACATCATTGCATGTACCACGGAGGTCCCTCTCGTGAAGTCCTGGAAGGGTCCATGTGGCTGAGCCGTGTGGTCTGTCCATGACGTCCGGTAGGAGCAGAGCTTTCGGGTGCAGCCTTGCTCTTGTGCGCACAGCCCTCAACGGTCTCAAAAGTCTGAGGCTTAAAGCAGGCTTGGGGTTTCCTTACACCTCCTGGACATCTAATTTGCCTGGCAAACATGTTTTTCTTGGGTGTAAAGGTGAAGGAGTGGGTGATTCTGGTGAAAGTGTACTAATTACTGCACTTCTGGGTCAGTGGCGCTTGGTTGAAGACACTATCTGCCCTGGATGGACATCTCTGGGGTGGTGAGAACCAGTGGCTGGATGTCGTGGGGTTGCCAGGAAGATGCTAGCTTTTTCCTTTTTCCTCAGTAACAACACCCTACTTTGTTTAGGGAAGCAGCACACCCAGCTGAAAATCCAATTCTCTTGCACGGCAGAGCGGCTGGTGACACAGGTCCAGATGCTGGGATGCTGATGGGGGGTCCTGGAGTGGGAGGTGTCAGGAGACTTTCCCGACCCACAGCAGCCCTGGGCTCTTGTCCGGCCTTCTTGCCCGAGGCATGACCCCTGGAGGGAAAGCAGCTTCGGGGGCCCGAGGGCCAGAAGGCAGAGTCCTGGTGTGTGGGGCAGGCCTGGGCCAGGCTCCTCGGAGGATGTCACAGAGCTGCTGCCCATGAGGGGACCACCCACCTCTGAGCCCCATGCAGATTTTCCTCTGTAGCCGAGCGAAATCCTGGTACGGTGAGTGAGGCAGTCAGAGGCACCTTTTGTGGAAGGAGGACAAAGCTGGAGAGAAAGAGGTTTTCCTAAAGGCACAAGGCGCTGATACTGCATTAGGGATAATTCCTAGAAGTGTGGTAGCTGGTGGGTGGAAAACTGTAGCCAGAGAATAAGTGGGAATGGCCCTTGCTGGTATTTAACTGATTCGTTCACGGATGGTCTGAACAGTTCTAGTGAAAATAATATTTTGGACACAGATGTTTTCATCCTGCCTCACAAGCAGCATGACCGTGGGCTCTTCCATCCTTCCTGGGTGACAGTGAGGGTCTCAGGCCCTTCCGACCCTGTGTTAGCATTTCCCCAGGGTGTGTGTCCTGTCCTGAATAGGCTGGAATGCCTCTGGGTATAGCTGAGCCTCTTGAAAAGGGAAGAGTCATGTGATGTGCTCTGGGTGAACAGGAAAATGAGGGAGGACAGGGAGAGGGGCCCGGAGGTGAGGAGGATGGTGAGCAACACTGGGGACAGGGGACAGAGGGTAGCACCGGGGATGGGGGGACGGAGGGTAACTCTGGGAACAGGGCGGAGGGTAACACCGGGGACAGGGGATGGAGGGATGGAGGGTAACACCACTTCTCCAGGCTCCTTTGGGGGATGCTGCCGCCTCTCACACACCAGAGTGAAGTCAACAGGCTTCTGTCCCCAGGAGCCCCAGAGCCTGGCAGCTGGGATTGGCCCAGTATGAACCACCATTCACTGGCTCTGCACCTTGGGACAGGCTCCCTGGTGTTTCCACCCTGTTTTCCCATCTGGACAGTGGAACCCTGAGTGTCCCCGTCACAGCTGTACCCAGAGCCCTGGACTCCAGCATGTCATAGGCACTCATTAGCGTTTCTTTTGTCGTGGTCCGCAGACGAAGTGGCTCTTTCTTTGTGTGTTCACAGCCCTCCTGCTCACTTTAGCTTCTGGGAACACTTTTTAACATAGCTTCGTATGTGGGGAGGACTCAAGTGATTAATTGAATGTTTTATCAGGTGCGGTTCTTCTGTTTCCTAGTTTTGACACTGGGAAACAATGTCCCCATTGGTGAATTTTCCAGGGACTCCTGTGGTCAGCCTCACGGTTTCACTCTGTCACTTTCTAATGCAGTACTCTTTGGGAGTCTTTTCAATTAAGCACCGTCATTTAAAAATAAGTTTTATAATATGCAGTTTCAGATTAATTCTTTACCTTTGTGTCTCAGGCAGTGGCTCCTCACCTGTGAGTCGTCAGAAAGTTTCACGCAGTTTTCCAGGGCGGCCTTTGCATTTACTGGAACTATTAAGAGCTCCTTCCTGCTTCCCGTGATTGACACGCAGTGCACGTGAGGCCGTGCGTGGCTTAGCGTCTTCTGAGGGTTTACAGGGCACTTTCTGTTCTTCCCCACGCCGGCTCTGCTGTGCCGAGTATTCGCTGCGGGCAACGGTCACACTGTCTGGCACAGGCCACCGGGCAGACTTCACGTAGTGGAGCCTGCAGAATGGCAGAGCCCGGCCTCCTCGCCGCCCTTCACAGGGAGCAGAAAGCGCAAGCCTGTGATCAGAGCTGTGCTAGCCCAGAAAGCCTCCGAACAGGTTGAATTGAGGAATCGGCTCCTACCAACTGCCCATGTTTAGGATGTGTTTGAGTGTTTGTGATTTTTCCTGCACTGAAGCTACTGGGCTGGCTCTGAGTCACCGTCACGGGACTTCACTTGCCCCCAACGGGAAGCGGCGGGGGTGGAGGGCCGCACAGAGGCTTGCCGCCGTGATAATGAAGGGCTTGTCGCCTCTTGGGACAGCGAGTTCAAGCTCTTCGTAATTGTCAGCGTAAAGAGTGACCCGCTGAGGACACGGCTATAATTCAGGGTGGCATGGTTGATTGTCATCGTTGATATCAGGTGCCTGCCTCTAAAATGACGGTACCCATAGTGCGGCTCCAGGAGGGCAGCTCCTGCCAAACACACGTGCTCCTGGGCCCCTGCAACCAAGCTCGTGCTGCCAGCCACGCCTGCAGCTGTGGGTGCAGCGGGATCTTCATGGCACTGAGCGCCTCCGTCCTTTGCTTGTGAGGCCCAGCCCTCCGTCCCACCTGGTCCCCAGTGCGGCTCCTCCCTGGGTTCTCCCAGCCCCGTGCAGACCTCCGTCTTCACAGCTTCCCTAGTTTTCTCGTGGGCGCCCCAGGTGGGTGCCTGGGCAAGGTTCTTGTGTTAGTCGAGTTCTCTCCAGCCTTCCCTGGCTTGTGGCAACAGCAGGTCCCTTCAGATGAGTCAGCCAGCTGTGTGCCTGCATGTTCAGGATACCTATTAGGGGCCTTTCTCAGGTCAGAGCAAGACGGACTCTCACCTCCTCCGTGGAACTTTGGAGCCCGCCCTGGAGAGACTCCAGCCACGTCCAGAGGGGCCGCCCAGGTCCCCGCTGTCTGGTGGGAGTGACTTCTGAGCCACTCGAGGCCCCACTTTGTGTTCCTGCACCCCACAAAGCCACTTAAAGCGCCATGTTCTGATGCCGTGTGCCTCTGGAGTGTGGCACACAAGCCTGGACGGGGATCTGAGCGGTCGCTGCCTTCCTCAGGCTGCGCTTGTGTTTTGGGTCCCCTGGAGCACTCGTGGCTGTGATTCTCACCGCTGTCTGGGCTCCCCTAGACAGTCTCACCCGCAGCCTGAGGGCCACATCGGCAGCCACTGAGGAGCCGGCAGGTCCGGCGTTGGTCTCACTCAGTCCTTCTCGACTTTGGTGACAGAGGAGACAGCAAAGCTTCAGCTGGGAGCCCCAGGCCTTCTCTGCTTGGGGCCTTGGAACTGAGATAGCACAGATCCTGCCATCCACATGCTGGGGGCCCCGCTGTGCCGCTCCCTCCTCTGGTCAGGGGCCGCGCCCTTGGGTTGGGCAGCTCCGGGTCCTCGCACTCAGGGGCTCAGGGTGGGTGTTGGATGCAGAGAGGAGAAGGGCGGCGGTTTGAGCCCAACTGTGTTGGTTTCATCTTCTGCCTTTTGTCCCTAAGTACCTTTGCAAAGTTTTCCAAATGAAAACTCAGAAGGTAATTTTAATGACTGGAATCTGTGAATTCCATGGAAGCCAAGTCTGTCCACCTCTTTCAGCCACCTCACTTCTCCCCATTGGGGCTGATTTTGGCAGCATTCATAGGGGCAGGGACGCAAGGGGTGGTGGCCAGCCCTCAACCCTGCATTCCTCCCCTCCTCCCCTCAGCACCACAGCATTTCGGTGTCATCCCCTTCCCTGCACGCGTCCTCATGAAAACCAAGTGTGGCTGGAGGGAGACGCCTGAGCCCGCTCCCGTGACCTTCCCGGCCAGCTCGGCTGCAGCGGCCCCTCGGCAGGCATCTGTCTGGTGCTGCCTCCGTGCTCCTCCCGTCACCTGACGCTCGTGCTCCTGAATCTTCACGCGTGTGCTCCGTGCAGCCACGTCACAGGCTCCCTGGAAATGGAGACAGTGTCTCACGCCGGTCAGAATGCTCTTCTCTGTCCACTGAATAGTCCAACACGGAATCATTCCTCTATTATTATTTATGCTTTGTTATGTAGAACTGGAATGAAGAAAAAGTGAATTTAGACATTACAGCCCTCAGGTTGAAGCTGGGTAATTGCATTAGGGAATTAAATGAGAGCATTTGAGCTTCTTGAGTCCTAATTCTACATCTTCGTATCCCCATTACCCCCTACCCAGTGTCTAACACAGCTCTTGGTCTAGGATTTTCTTGATAAATGCTTATTGAATTGAACTGGACTGAGTTTAACATTCCCACCCAGAGTTAGAAGCCAGTCCCTGAGCAAATTGCATTGAGAACGTGAGTTTGACGTTACTGTGGTAAGGGGTATCCTACACAACATAATTCCTAGTCAATATCAGGTATTTAGTCAAATAGACTTAAGTATAGAGAGGCATTGGCCCATCTGGCAAAAGGGCAAGGCACGGTGCTTTAGATCCAGGTCCACAATATCAACTATGAAAATAAAATGTTGTCAACTCCAATTACAGCCCTGTCCTCAGCTGGTCACTGTTTACACTAACAATTATAAACAGCTTGAACTTGCTGTCCTGAGAGGCAACACACCCTCCATTCTCTCTGCAGTGCAGCTGCCTTGGTGGATGGAACATGCCCCTCCTCCCTCCCCCCCTTTCTCCCTCCCTTCCCTTCCTATCTCCCTCCCTACCCCTCCTCTCTCCCTCCCTACCCCCTCCTCTCTCTCTCCCTCCCCCTCCTCTCTCCCTCCCTCCCCCCTCCTTCTTCCTGTCTTCTCTCACCTTTCTCCCTCCACCTTCTCTCCTGGGTGAGGCACAGAAGAGAAGAGACCTCAGGAATCTTCTGCTTCATCCAAGCAGCTTGGGGGCAACATCAACAGCTGCAATTTGGCTGTCCCAGCAGGTGCCTCAGGGCAGCCTTTCTAATGGGAATCCTGGAATCATGTCTTTCCTTAATGTGTCCTAAAGGCTGGAGGACATGAAGTGAAACAATGCTCCATGCTCAGTCCTGTGATTTTGTGTATTTATTGGACTTACTTTGAAATTAAACTAAATGATACCCAAGGTAGAGCATTAAAAAAAGAAAAAACAGGCTACAGTGTTTGAAAAACAAACAAAATCATTTGGTTTGTTGGTTCTTAGACCTTCACAGGCTCCTAGGTCACACGTTTCAGTTTCTCAGTGAGTGACATTCTCTCCGGAAGCTGTGTCAGCCTCTTGTTTAATGATATCAGCCACAGCAGAAAGAAGCACTCCATAGGCCCCGTGCTCAGCACCTTGGCATGAGCTCCTGCCATCTTCTGTTCATGCTCATCACAGCTCTGTGCAGTGGGCGTCCTCCTGATCCATATGGGAGGATGGAGGATGGAGGCAGAAGGGTGAGTGACAGCAGGATCACATGAGGGGTGTCTCCCGAGGTAGGGAGGGGAGCCGGCCCAGGACCTCAGTGCCCATTGCGTCTTTCCTCCTCCTCTTCTGCCTCTCCGTGACTGTTTAATTCAGACTGCAGGGACAGATGTGAGTATGTGCAGAGCGTGTGTGCACCCCTGGGGGTGCGTGCTTATATTGGCAGGAAGGGGTGTGAGCATGTACAGAGCGTGTGTGCACACCTTGGGGATGTGTGCTGGCATTGGCAGGGACAGATGTGTACAGAGCATGTGTGCACACCTCGGGGGTGTGTACTGTTGTCATGGACAGACGTGAGCGTGTACAGAGTGTGTTTGCACCCCCGGGGGTGTGTGCTGGTGTTGGCGGGGACAGATGTGTACAGAGCGTGTGTGCACACCTGGGGGTGTGTACTGGTATTGGCATGGACAGACATGAGCGTGTACAGAGCATGGGTGCACACCTGGGGGTATGTGCTTATGTTGTTTTGTAAGCGGAAAATATGTGGCCCATTGCGTCAGGCGGGATTGCGCCCATGCTGAGTCTGTCAGTAGCCCTTAGGTTGGGGTCTCCATCTCCCCAGATAGCACTGGAGTGTCTTGAGGTTTCAGATTCTTCCTCTCTGGGTACTTGGGCCTCCTCAGGACCAAACATCAGAACCAGCCAACTGCAAACTACAAGAACGTTCAAATACATCTTCAGTAGGAAAAACAAAAGCAACTGGAATAATTTTCCAACATGACCCCGTGGTTAAGCCGTTAGATACTCCAGCCAACAGATTGAGTCACTTTAAAATTCACACCATTTAAAATGGTTGTGAGAGTTGCAGAACTTTACTTCTAAACTTTGAAATAATTGAAGCGTTCTACTCCACTTGCTTACAACCTAGGGTTGGGGATAACTTTCAGTCCAAAGTAGCAACCTTCTAAATCCAGCTTAGATGTGAGGCTCCCACTGACACCGGAAGAGACAGTGGCCCTTGTTTATTCTCCTGTGTTCAGATACTTTGTCATTTCTTTTGTATCCTGATCATCACTTCTGCTTTTCCAATTCAAACTAAAGGGAGTTTAGTTCTGTTTTGGAGAAGCTGTAGTTAGTGGTTTCTTTTCATGGTTTGCTTAATCTCTTCAGTCTGGTGCTTGCATTTACCCAAATGGACTTTTCTTTAGTACAACAGTGCCGTAGCCCAGGGCTTCTCCCTCCATATCTGCTCCCCAGGAGGCCCCCTAGAAATGAGTGCTGGAGATCCAGCCCCTCTCCGTGTGCTGTTTTCTTTGAGTCCAACGTAGGTTTGGCTCAGAGAAGAAAACGGGCCTCCAGGTTAGGTGCCTCTGATTGCTTGCTTGTGAAATGTTTAATGATAAGGCGCCTTCCAAACTAATTTTACACATTGATAGCTGTAGCTTGAAGTATCACTGCAGTCATAAGAACAAGAACACTCCCATAAAGTAGATAGGCAGAAAAAGCCATAAAAGTTTAATAAAGTGCAAATAAAATGGTGTTGTAAGAATGTACAGTGGGAAATGCTCTCAGTCCAGATAGATCGGCTGTGGCGTCCTCCTGTAAATACATTCAGCCACATGTGGCCCTGATCGCAATCACTACTGTGAATTGTGATCCGGAATGTTCTTGGGGTCCGATGCCTGGGCTGTGCCAGCAGCTGAGTCTGATTGGGCATCACGGCGGCGATGTGCTTAGCGCGGCCAGCTGGGCTGAGGGGTGGACACCCGTGCAGTCGCCACGTGCAGACGTTATTCTGGTGATGGGGTTGCACGCGGAGCGGCTTGTCCACCTGGGCTACTTAAAGTACCGGGAACTGAACCACGGGCGGGTGCGTCCCAACATAGGAGCTGCCTTTTTTTTTTTTTTTTTTTTTTTTTTTTTTTTTTTTTTTTTTTTTTTTTTTTTTTTTTTTTTTTTTTTTTAAATCCAGGGCCCTCTGGCTCTGCAGACCCTGGCCGCCGGTCCCTGAGCCCATGGGGAGGCACCGGAGGGCTCTGCTGGGCCATGGAGGTCCCCGAACAGGTGGTCGCTCATTGCTTGTGCAGTGGTCCATGGCCTGTGAGTTTATTCCCGGCGTCTGTGTGGGTGAGGTTAACCAGTTCACAGCTGGGCACTTACCCCTTACACAGGTGACACTAGTTAAAGTGGAATCTATACTAGCTCGCACGGGAGTGCGTGAGATGCTGGGAGGTTGTGGAGGCTTGGCCATAGCACTGGAGCCTGGGTTCCTGACGTTCTGCGTCTTCCTGTTGGGCCATCAGGGCTGTTGTGGGTTCTGAAGACTGGTGGGTGCCATATGGACCAGGGGATGTGTGAAGCCTCTAGAGGCCACAGGAGGGAAGGAGATGTTCGCTTCCCCCAGAGCCAGCCCTGCTGACACCTGGGCGTTAGCTGGTGGGACCTGTTTTGGACTCCAGCTTCCAGAAATGTGAGAAAATAAGTCAGTGTTTAGGGCGCTAAATTTGGGGTGATTTAGTGGAGAAATAGAAAACTAGCCTACAAAGGTGCACGCATTGAAATGTGCTCTGTCCAGGTGTTCAGAGTGGCTTGAGGGGGATGGCATCAGGGTTCTGGGAACTGTGCAGTTTTACTGAAGGAAGGGGGCTTGCCACGCCTTTCCTCATGTAACTGAAGGTATGTATGCCTGCCACACCGCCCAGGAGACGGGGACTAGAATTCTGACTTTATTTTATTTTTTTATTTTTTTGAGATAGAGTCTCGCTCTGTTGCCCAGGCTGGAGTGCAGTGCCCGGATCTTGGGTTTATACCATTCCCCTGCCTCAGCCTCCCAAGTAGCTGGGACTACAGACGCCCACCACCACGCTTGGCTAATATTTTGTATTTTTTAGTAGAGATGGGGTTTCACCGTGTTAGCCAGGATGGTCTCGATCTCCTGACCTCGTGATCCACCCGTCTAGGCCTCCCAAAGTGCTGGGATTACAGGCTTGAGCCACTGCGCCCGGCTTCTGACTTTATTTCTTATGGGAACCAAGCCACAGTCAGAAAACGGTGAGGGCTGAAAGGAGCTTCCTACAGCCTGAACTGGGAAAAGAAATCGCAAGTAGTTTGTGTTTTTCTACACAGACCTGTCCTTTCAGATTTTGTTAAGTTCTGGAAAAAGGGAGAAGCCAGGCACACCTCGGGGAGGGACAGTGTTTCTGCAGGTGGTGCGGCTTCAGCCTGAACATGGCCGTGTGGTTGGGAGGCTCAGAAACTGCCCTCCAAGGGCACTCATCTGTTCCTTATTGCACTAATACCGCGTTTACAGAAATCCACAGAAATTACAGAGCAGTGCGGGAGGTCTCTGGATGGGTTTGTGTGGGCTGAGGTCACGGGGTGTTGTCCCAAGTGCTTATCCTGATCTGGCAGAGGCTCTGTTCCGAAATAATTATTCCACAGTTTCAGAGCCTGTATCTGAGGGATAAACTTTTAACTTTGTTGCATAAAAGCAAACAAAGTATGTTTTTGAGGGTCTAAAAATCCATTTAGTAGTCATAGCTGTAAACTCAAATATGGGGCTTTGGGATGGAGTGAAAACCACCATCACCTGGCGTGGACGCTGCGTGGTAGTTTTAGCGTGGTGGCCTGCTCGTGCCTTGAGCTCCATCTGCAGTGTGAGCAACAGCTGTGCATTTGAGAAATGTGGGCAGGTCAGCTTGCTCCTCCAGGGGCCTACGGGCGTCCGGGTGAGGGGCCTGGGATGAGGCCATGTCAGTGGGAAGGAGCTTGGTTGTGTCAGCCGATGTCTGCCTCTACAGGCCCACAAGCCAGCCAGAACCCAGTTTTCCTTTGGTCATCTAATGTCAGAAAAAAAACCTGTTAGAGATTCTCATAATTTATATTAATCATTTGACCATGCATAAAATGTTATAAATGCATGAGGCTTTACAACTTCGCAGATGTGTAACTCACATGTTATGATTGAATCAAACTGTTGAAGATACTTGTTTCACTTGAAGGTGTTTAGCATTTTATGTGCAAACCAAATGCCACTAGCATTTTGAAAGAGTATTTTGGAATTTTAAACAGTGGGACAGTGCTGTGTCTCTGGGGTGCTGGTGAGGTGGACATGATCTCAAGCTCTTGGAGCTTGCAAGCAAGCAGGATTCCCTTGTCACACCTGCAGTGCTGGAAGTCAAAGTGGGTTTCTGTAAACGAGGTATTAGTGCAATAAGGAACAGATGAGTGCCCTTGGAGGGCAGTTTCTGAGCCTCCCAGACACCTAGGAAGAAGCCGGGGTGGGGGAAGTTACCTACCAGAACCTGGATGGTGGAGCCGGGTTTGCTGGTGGCCCTGCATGGCAGGTCATTACGTGCAATAAGGAACAGGTGACTGCCCTTGAGGGCGGTTTCTTGGCCCCCTTCAGAACCGCAAGTGGAAGACGCCCCAAGGTGGGGGTTCGGTTATCCACAGGAGCCTGGATGGTGGAGCCGGGTTTGCTGGTGGACCTGCGTGACACGTCATTACGTGCAATAAGGAACAGGTGAGTGCCCTTGAGGGCGGTTTCTCGGCCCCCTTTGGAACCGCAAGTAGAAGACGCCCCAAGGTGAGGGTTCGGTTATCCACAGGAGCCTGGATAGTGGGGCTGGGTTTGCTGGTGGCTGCTGCGCGGCAGGTCACTGTGTGGAGTGATGGGAGGTGAGTGGCGTGGGAATAGAGGACGCACCCTCCACAGCTACTGGTGGGAGTTGGCTCTGGTAGCAGAGGGGGCATAGAGGGATTCCCATCAGGGTCAACGCGGCTGGGGTCCCACGTGTGCTGGACGCCGAGGTGTGGCTATATGTGATCTCAGTCTCCACAGCCGCCCTGGGAAGTGGGTTCAGTTCCTTCCCATCTCACATTTGAGAAATCTCGGGCTCATATCACAGCTGGGTAGGGTGGAACTAATGTCTCAGGCAGGATGTTGGCCCCAGAGCCCAGCTCTTACACCCCCGTGCTATTTTCAGTTCACCAAGCTTGTAGAGAGGTGTAAGGTGGTGGGGGGCAGCTGAGAAACCAACACAATAGAGGGGAGCAGGAGACAGGCAGTGCTTGGGAGGTCTGGGTGTGGGGGGCACCTCTGGGCCTGTGAACCCCGTTCTGTGCTCCTGGCTTGCCCAACTTTGACCCTCAGCCACATGCTGCCCGCTTTAGGTGAAAGCTCAGTCCCTCGAGTGGTGCAGGCATCTTTTCTCCCTGGTTTTGCCTCTCCTTAAATCACGGAGTCTCTGGGGATGGCGGGGTGGTTGGTGGCCTATGGGATTTGCCCTCCACCTCCCCATCCTTGTCCTGTCTGACCTGTTACCTGGATGTGTCTCTTCAGAGCCTGCAAATCAGTGGAGACCATGGCAGCCTCTCGCTGACCGGCCTCTCAAACTTTTTTATTCATCAGAATCATATTAAATGCTGATTCCTAGGCACCCCATTAGACTCTATGCCTGCCTGGCATGGGTACTTTGAGGAAGGTAGAGGGTTGCTGGGCTGTTCGAGGAGGGAATTTGCATTTGTAGAATGTCCACTGTGGTCCTTCCAGCACTCGACTTTCCATGCACACGTGGCATTAAACCTGGAGTCCTCTGGGTGCTGTGCTGGTGAGGAAGCCCCAGCTGGATGAGGGGCTGCTGGGGCTCGGACTTGATTGCTGGGCTGGGGGCTGCGGGCTTGTTCTCTTCAGTGGGCCTGCTGATGGGATGCCCTGAGAAGTCCTGTGCACTCGGGAAGGTGCAGAGACAGGCTCAGGAAATACAGACCATGGATTTAAAAATGCCTATTGGAAAATCTTTTATGAGCAAAGTAATTTGCATCTAACTGTAGACAATCATTGCTTGAATAATTGGTTTGTTTACAAAATTGGTCCTATGAACAGATTAAAGTTTTCATTCATGCCTTTTCTATAACGTAAATAGGAGCTATTACCGCAACCTAAATTAGCTTTAAATTTTGTATCAGATTGCAGTCCAGATATAAAATGGAGGAATTTAGTACTTGGAACCCAGAGTGAAGAGAACAGAATGACTTTGGTTTCTCAAAAGCGTGTGATTTGAGGGAGTGACCTGGGATGAAGAGAAGTGGCTGGAGTCATTACACTCAATGAGGTGATCTGCCCCAGCCTTTCTCCATTGTCTTCTGGATAAAAGGGCGATAAATATGTAAAAATTCAGCATTGAGTTAGTCTCTGCCCTGAGCTTCTCATACGGTCATTAATGTGATGGGGCTGTATCTGTGAAGCCTCCATACAGGTACAAAGGAATTAGGCTAGAGTACGGTGGCCTGCGACCTGTGGCATCTGGGCCGTGTGTCATTTCTTAAAGCCCTTTTGGGTGAAATGACAGTCGCAATGTCTGTTGTGCGGAGAAGTGTAATCTCACGTATGAGATGCAGGTTTTAAACACCAAAACCAGGAAGATTGGTGGGAGTGGCTGTCTTCCAAGTGGTTTTCTGTGCTGCCATGGATGAGGCGTGGATGTGTCATCCGTTGGTGAGGTCCACTGGTGGAGGGGCTAAGCAAACCCGGGGGTGTGTGTGTGTGAAGCTACATCTCTTCTGGCATCCCAAGTAAATAGACATTTTGTAAAACTTGTGAATTTGACCCTGAGTGTTGAAGTCTGGTGCAGTGTCTTGAGCCCTCTTCTGCACTGAGGGAGAGTGACTGTAAATGACAGATTCCTCAGTGGTGAAAGTTCAAATTTAGCTTCCCTGAGGAAGCCAGACCTCAGTCACCCATGTCTCCATTGTAAACACTGCAGCCCCTACACGGGTGGCTGCAAGTTTCCAGGCTCTCCTTGGAGAAGCAGCCGTGCGGTGCTTGGTGATCTGATAACATCAGCCACCTTCTGTCTCCTGTCTAATCACGGTACAAATGGTTCTCCTACAAGGAAATGGATCTGGTTTCTTCCCCGATCGTTGGAAGAAGCAGCCCACCTAGGGACTGCACCATCCTCTGCACTTTCACAGCGAAGCCTGTGTCTGTCTCCGAGGCGTGTCATGTGTGTCCTGGGAATCGCGGGAATTGCCTCCTTAATTCTTCCTGCTTTTGAGGGCTCAGGCAGCTCTGCCTATTTCACCCGGATGAGCAGCGGGTAGTCTCTGGCTGCTGTGGGACCAGGGCTTGTGTTTCACCCGGGACGAGCAGCGGGTGGTCTCTGGCTGCTGTGGGCCTAGGGCTTGGGTTGCGTCATCACATCCGGTGGCCTGTCCAGGTGGGCATCATTGTCTTTTGCCTCTTGGCTGAGGCAGCTGTGATGCCATGGGGGTCATGCTTGTGTCAGGGCCAATCCATTTCTTCCTGTGCACACCTCTCCTGCTGGAGTGCCTTTCCTTATGATGACGTGTTGAATTAGCATGGAGAATGCAGAGAGGCTCTGGGCCTCTCTCTCCCATTATTCCCTGGAGCTGTGATGCCTGACAAGGGAGCCCATATCCAGAGGCTCCTTTAAATTTAATTAGAATAAAGATTTGATTACATAGCTAAACACATTTGAAAAGAACTTCACAGATTAAATTCCAGATTCAGCCCTTCAGACCCAGTGGCCACGTTTCGGGGCTCAGCAGCTGTAGGTGGCTGTTGTCTTTCTGTGTTGGCTGAGCAGATTGGGACGTTTCCAGTTCAGCAGGCAGTTCTCTTGCATGGCTTTGCCTGTGGTGAGGGCACCTTGGCTGGAGAGCCTTGTGGGAATCCCTTAGGCCTCTGGCTGCAGCTAGGCTGCACGGTTCTGCCCCGGGTCCTCTGCAGGTTGAGATGGATCCCACCACAGAGCCAGCACTGCTAGACTTGTGGTACTCTGTGCAGACAGCAGAGGGGATATCCGGGCCTTGTAGGGACTGGGGTTGATGGGTCTCCTTGGCCAGGCTCCCGTCTCTGAGTCTTCAGGGGAAATGCATCCACCATCCAAACTGCAGGCTTCTCGGTGGATGGTGAATTGAGTCACGCAGAGTGACTAGGCTTGGGTTCCTGACCAGCGTGGAACCTGATGATACCTTTAGGTGGAACCTGACATGCTTCCGTGTGTACATAGCAAAGAGAATGCAGCGTTTTAGAGGTGGAAGGTTCTGGGAGTATTGGCCGTTGGTGATTGTCCTGCCGTGGAGGACTTTGAATGCAGGCCCTGGTTTCCTGGTCCCTTCTGTGGGCATCCCTGAAGACCCCGGGCTGGAAGAAGGCAGGGGAGATGGGAGGGTGACAAGAGGTCAGGTGTTTCCAGCTGTGGGGAGTGATGCCATCAGATGGCTGAGATCAGGAGGGTGGTGGCTGGGGGACCAAAGCAGGGGTGCATGGAAATGCCATGTTTCCCGGGGCATGGGGAGGACATCTTGAACTCTATTCCTGGGCAACAGTTCTTCCATTCTCAGGAATCTGTGCCATTGTAATTGACTAGCAAATTCTGTAATTGCTCTAATTACTGTTAAGTCCCCATCCCAATTACCATGAATTAGCAACAGTGATAAGTTTCCCTGGTCAAGCCTTGCCAAGAAAAAACAGTGGAACTAGTTTTAGTTGCCTTGAGTTCCCTCCAAATCGGATTCCTAAGCGGAGTGTGTCCCCACAGCTGCTGCAGTTCCTCCTGGGCCTGTCAGGCACATTCTAGACATTCACATCTCTGCTGAGATGCAGGCGTGCACATTATAGAAAATCGCACTGCGCTGTGATCGGCTTGAGCTGACGTTTTCTAGGTGGGATGTGGAGGCGGAGGACCTGTGAGAGACTGTCCGAGCATCCTCATTGACTTGGAGCAGGTGCACATCTGTTATTCAAAAGTTCTAATGCGATGAAATTAGAAATAAGAAATTTTAACATTCACGTGTTATGAACTCTGTTCAATGATTTCCTCTGAAATGAGAGACTATTTGCGGATGAGGCAGTCAGCCTGCAGCTCTCCTTAGAACTGTCCTAGACCTCGATGCCATCCTATGGCCTCTTCCTGGGTGTGGGGTGCTCTGCTTGAAGCAAAACCAAAGGAAAGAACATGGTCCTGTGTGCATCACTACTACAGCCAGCTCAACACACACACCCACTGGGGGGGGCCGGATCACTTAGCATTTTAAATGCATTTAACATTAAACAAGCAAGTCAGCCAGTGCTTTCTGTAACCAAGCTGCCTGGCTCATGGAAGCCTGACACTTGACTTTTCGGAAGAGAATACTTCTGTGGAGTATCAATATTTGTCTCATTTCTTGAGACTTTGTTCAAAGTGATGAACGTGTGTAAATTAGGACCTTTTTGTGTAAATTGGGCCACAGAGCTCTCTAGACACAGGGGAGTAAACGGCTGTGAAAGATGCCACCTGATGTGAGCCGTGGCCAGGCACTTTGGAACCTGGGATCCCATCTTCGTCCTTTCAAAGGATGTAGAGGGATCCACCTGATGTGAGCCGTGGCCGGGCACTTTGGAACCTGGGATCCCATCTCCAGCCTTTCAAAGGACATAGAGGAGTATAAAATGCAGATGGGAGACTTCATATTTTTGGTATCTCTGTTCTTTTGAAATCAAAGTACAAAGAAAAAGTTTTGCCTTGAGGTCTTACCCCATACTTGTTTTTCTCCTGAGGTTTTGAAATTTTCTTAACTTTTTTCTCCCCTGATCCTTGGGGAGCTTCTATCTCCATATCTCAAAAGATATGGTTAAATTCAACACTGAAATTTAAAAACATGTTTCACATTTTTGTTTTAACTGATATATCTGACATTGGTGACGAAGTAAGTGGGCATATTGGTTTATTTTTATTTTTTTGAGACAGTCTTACTCTGTTGCCCAGGCTGGAATGCAATGGCATGATCTTGGCTCACTGCAGCCTCACCTCCTGGTTCACGCCATTCTCCTGCCTCAGTCTCCTGAGTAGCTGGGATAAGTGCCTGCTACCATGGCTGGTTCATTTTTGTATTAGTAAGACGGGGTTTCAACATGTTGTCCAGGCTGGTCTTGAACTCCTGACCTCAGGTGATCCACTCACCTTGGCCTCCCAAAGTGCTGGGATTACAGGCATAAGCCACCATACTCGGCCTGGGATATTCTTGATTGTAACTGTAATAGATCCCTTTAACAAAAACAAAACAGAACAACCAAAAAAAGCTGTCTGAAAAGTCCTAAAATTAAAGAGCTCACTTGGACAGGGATTTGGACACCAGTTGAATGGCCCTGCACAAACCATAGTTACATGGGCCACTAGGCCTGTTAGATCCTTAGGGTATTTGAAGTCGTGGGGTTATTTGCATTTCTGCCTCTGGATATCATGTTAGTAGGAATTCAGCTAGTGTTTGAGGGCCAGGCTCAGATCTGGGAAAACAAGAGCCCCTGCCCTCATGGCACTTCTCGTGTGTGTGTGTGTGTGTGTGTGTGTGTGTGTGTGTGTATAAAAAGCATAAGATTTTTTTTTTTCCAATGAGCTGGGAAGATGGAAAAACAAGCTTAAAATGTTCACTTGTTCAGAAGAAGGGAAGTGCAAGGAATACTCAGCTTTGCTGCTGCTGAAGGAGGCCCCTGGCAGAGGTCATTTCAGAGGTGGGGTCTCTCTCAAAGGTGGTAAAAGGGAAATAGGATGCCCCATCTGGTTTGCCAGAGATGGGGAGTTAGTATCCCCAAAACAGCCTCAGTGTTCTGGCAAAGGCTTCAGAAAACCAGCTAGGGTGTGGGACCTTGTTGGCCACTGGGTAGAAGGAAAACATTGCTGGTCCTGAGAACTGTACTGTTCTTCCACTACAATAAAAGAACTACCTGAGGCTGGGTAATAAGGAAAAAAAGGTTTAATCGGCATACAGTTCTGTGGACTGTACAGGCTTCTACATCTGGGGAAACTTACAATCAGGGTGGAAGGTGAAGAGGAGGCAGGCATGCCTTCACATGGCTGGAAGGGGAAGGTTCCATGCACTTCCAAACAACCAGATCTCAGGAGAACTGTCACGAGGACAGCACTTGGGGGGGATTTTGCTAAACCATTAGAAACCACCGCCATGAGTCAATCACCTCCCACCAGGGCTCACTTCCAACACAGGGTTAGAGTTCAGCATGAGATTTGGGTGGGGACACACAGCCACCATGTCAGGCTTCCCATTCTTCTCCTGCACGTGCTTCGCAAATGGTTCTGTCATTAGTTTTTCTTTTTGTTGATACATAATATATATACATATTTTCGGAATGCATGTGATATTTTGATTCATCCCTATATTGATTAAATCTGGGTACTTGGGATGTCTTTCACTTCAAACATTTTCTTTTCCTTGTGCTGGTAATGTTCAAATTATTCTCTCCTAGCTGTTTTGAAATACACAGTAGATGACCCACTGCCATCCCCCTGCTGATTTGTCAATAGTAGGTCTTGTGCTCCCATTAGGCTGTTAGTGCCCGTTACCAGCCTCTGCCCATCCTGCTTATGAGTGGGCTCTGCTGGGCCCTGTTCACCACCTACTCTTGGCCTCCATGAGATCTCTCAGCTCCTGCTTGAGTGAGAACATGCGCTGTTTCTTTGCTTGGCTCATTTGCTTAACGTAATGTACTCCAGCTCCATCCATGCTGCCGCAGATGACAGGGCTCTCTGCTGTGTGGTGGAGTATTGCTTCTGTGTATGTTCGGGCCACGTTCCGTTCATACCCTGTTGATGGGGTCTCGGGTGATTCCAGACCTTGGCTGATGTGGATGATGCTGCATTGAAGCTGGGAGCAGTCACTGACTTTTATACTTGGGGGACGTGAGCCACTTCTTTGTTCTCAAGCAGCCTATCCCCAAAGCCCTCCGTGGAATGCTGTATTCCTTTGTGCCCATGGATTCCACTAGGATGAACCACTGGGAAGGGGCTTTGAGTGAACTCTTGGGTTTCTGTCTTCAATTGGTACCTGGCTGCACTAACCAAGCGGGGGTCCCAGTGACCCTGGACACGACCTCACATAAGGTCCAAAGATGTAGTTAGGTTCCTTTTTTAAACTTTAAAAAAAAAAAACAAACTATAGCTGAACCAGGTCAAAAGTGTTATCAGTTAGTGTTTTTCATATTGGAAAGGTGTATATTTTATTTTCTATGAAGGAAAAAAACCCTGTTAAATACTCTAACTGCAGATTAAATCATGTCAAGGAAAGAGGTACTATTTTGGGGGAAAATTACCCCTTCATGTCAAAGATCAAGGAGATGACTTACATTGTTTAACTGAGTTAATTTTGAAATCTTAAGTGGTTTTGAGAAAATGAGCTGTGGATGCTGCAAGACATGAGACTGAGGCTGATTTAATGTCAGCCCTGACAGAATGTGGCTAATATATATATTTTTTGTCTTTATAGCAGCATGATTTATTTATTTTTTAAATTTATTTATTATTATACTTTAAGTTGTAGGGTACATGTGCATAACGTGCAGGTTTGTTACATATGTATACTTGTGCCATGTTGGTGTGCTGCACCCATCAACTCGTCATTTACATCAGGTATAACTCCCAATGCAATCCCTCCCCCCCTCCCCCATGATAGGCCCCGGTGTGTGATGTTCCCCTTCCCAAGTCCAAGTGATCTCATTGTTCAGTTCCCACCTATGAGTGAGAACATGTGGTGTTTGGTTTTCTGTTCTTGTGATAGTTTGCTAAGAATGATGGTTTCCAGCTGCATCCATGTCCCTACAAAGGACACAAACTCATCCTTTTTTATGGCTGCATAGTATTCCATGGTGTATATGTGCCACATTTTCTTAATCCAATCTGTCACTGATGGACATTTGGGTTGATTCCAAGTCTTTGCTATTGTGAATAGTGCCGCAATAAACATACGTGTGCATGTGTCTTTATGGCAGCATAATTTATAATCCTTTGGGTATATACCCAGTAATAGGATGGCTGGGTCATATGGTACATCTAGTTCTAGATCCTTGAGGAATCGCCATACTGTTTTCCATAATGGTTGAACTAGTTTACAATCCCACCAACAGTGTAAAAGTGTTCCTATTTCTCCACATCCTCTCCAGCACCTGTTGTTTCTTGACTTTTTAATGTTTGCCATTCTGACTGGTGTGAGATGGTGTATCATTGTGGTTTTGATTTGCATTTCTCTGATGGCCAGTGATGATGAGCATTTTTTCGTGTGTCTGTTGGCTGTATGAATGTCTTCTTTTGAGAACTGTCTGTTCATATCCTTTGCCCACTTTTTGATGGGGTTGTTTTTTTTTCTTGTAAATTTGTTTGAGTTCTTTGTAGGTTCTGGATAGTAGCCCTTTGTCAGATGAGTAGATTGCAAAAATTTTCTCCCATTCTGTAGGTTGCCTGTTCACTCTGGTAGTTTCTTTTGCTGTGCAGAAGCTCTTTAGTTTAATGAGATCCCATTTGTCAATTTTGGCTTTTGCTGCTGTTGCTTTTGGTGTTTTAGACATGAAGTCTTTGCCCATGCCTATGTCCTGAATGGTACTACCTAGGTTTTCCTCTAGGACTTTTATGGTATTAGGTCTAACATTTAAGTCTCTAATCCATCTTGAATTAATTTTCGTATAAGGAGTAAGGAAAGGATCCAGTTTCAGCTTTCTACTTATGGCTAGCCAATTTTCCCAGCACCATTTATTAAATAGGGAATCCTTTCCCCATTTCTTGTTTCTCTCAGGTTTGTCAAAGATCAGATGGCTGTAGATGTGTGGTATTATTTCTGAGGACTCTGTTCCGTTCCATTGGTCTATATATCTGTTTTGGTACCAGTACCATGCTGTTTTGGTTACTGTAGCCTTGTATAGTTTGAAGTCAGGTAGCGTGATGCCTCTGGCTTCGTTCTTTTGACTTAGGATTGTCTTGGAGATGCGGGCTCTTTTTTGGTTCCATATGAACTTTAAAGCAGTTTTTTCCAATTCTGTGAAGAAAGTCATTGGTAGCTTGATGGGGATGGCATTGAATCTATAAATTACCTTGGGCAGTATGGCCATTTTCATGATATTGATTTTTCCTATCCATGAGCATGGTATGTTCTTCCATTTGTTTGTGTCCTCTTTGATTTCACTGAGCAGTGGTTTGTAGTTCTCCTTGAAGAGGTCCTTTACATCCCTTGTAAGTTGGATTCCTAGGTATTTTATTCTCTTTGAAGCAATTGTGAATGGAAGTTCATTCCTGATTTGGCTCTCTGTTTGTCTGTTACTGGTGTATAAGAATGCTTGTGATTTTTGCACATTAATTTTGTATGCTGAGACTTTGCTGAAGTTGCTTATCAGCTTAAGGAGATTTTGGGCTGAGACAATGGGGGTTTCTAAATATACAATCATGTCATCTGCAAATAGGGACAATTTGACTTCTTCTTTTCCTAACTGAATACCCTTGATTTCTTTCTCTTGCCTAATTGCCCTAGCCAGAACTTCCAACACTATGTTGAATAGGAGTGGTGAGAGAGGGCATCCCTGTCTTGTGAGAATGTGGCTAATATTTAAAGCTTGCTCCAGTATTGCTTGATAGATTGTAAGTTAATGTAAAGATCTGTTTGACGCTTTTATTTTACAAAATATTATTGAGAAAAATTTGACAGCCAAGGAACAGTCTTCAACCAATTTCTTCCTAATTTCTATCACCAGAAAAATTTGTCCTGTTAATTCCAGAATTGACTTTTGGAAAGTTCCTGTAAGGAGAGCAGAGGTATTGGTGGTTGAATGGTGACTTGAATTTAGGTGAAGATCGTTAAATACTTCATAGTCATGTTTGTCTTGGTGGTTTTTGCAATTTTATATTAAATTTAGAACTGTGAGTCAAACCAAATGTGTTCTTTTGCTTTTGTGATACTCCTTTGTATGACTATACTGGTAAAGAATGATAAAATGTGTGTAGGGTATTTTTTTCTATGTAGATATTAGGATTTTTAGGGGAACAAATTAATCATTCTTCTAATAGACATTGTGCTGTGTGTTGGGTCCTTTGTATATTGAATCACTATGACGACCACTCGAAAGTATGTTTCTATACAAGATCTTTTACATGCTGACTTGTGTTATGCAAAATCCTTCATCCTCTAAGAAGACTAATCAATGGGTTGGAGGAAAGGTTTAATCCCCCATTAGGTCTATTCCAAATGCCCAGAATTGAATGCAAGGACGAATTTTTTTTCAAGTGGGGTGTGTGTGTGGTGGACTCCTTTTTAGGTCATGGGAGGGGGAGGTAAAGCAAAGATCAGATTTGCTGATGAATATTTGTGCATATTCTAGTGGAGAAGTCATATGACTTGACTGCACCTGCATACTGATTTTGGTTTCATTAGTGTCCGTAGCCACAAGCCTCAGCCACCTGTGGGACCCACCATGAGGGGCTGTGGTGAGGGTTACTACAGAGTCATGTGTCTTAGTGAATGGCACAAACGGCCTTGTGGGCCTACTTCGGCTTTGTTTGAACCTGTAGATTGTTAAACTAATTTTAGTTAAACATTTTGAGGATTATAAATCGTGATTCTTGTCTAAGAAGAGGTTTCTGTTGTCTCTGAAGACAGGAGCCACAATACAGATGGTCCCTGGCTCACAATGGTTACATTTGTGATTGTTTTTCAACCTTGTGATGGTGTGAACTAGTCACACTCGGTGCATTGTTCGAATCGAGATGGGCTGCCTCTGGATGAACCCGTTGTAAGTTGAAACTATTATGTCAAATGCACTTTCTATTTAGGATATTTTCAGCTTACGCTGGGTTTATTGGAACAGTTTCATCCCATGGTAACTCAGGGAGCATATGTGCTCGTAAAAGTAGAGGCGATCTCATAGATACCACGAGATATAATGTCTCTGATGTTATAGAGATATGATGAAAACAATCAAGTGGGACTTGGAAGCCTTGGAGGGGGGGACTCACATGGGCGGCTCCTGGAATGCAAACGTGAGCACCACTTGCTTCTGGGTGTGTGATGTCTGTGCCTTCTGTTTAGCCCAGTGGGTTATCGGCTGCTCTCCAGGGCAGAGAGGTCCAGCGTTCTGTGTGTAGGTGTTTGAGCTGTCTTAAGAGGCTAGCTCAATTCTCACTGGTGTCTTCAGGGCTTTAGGCCTTCTGAACCAGCAGGAGGAAGGATGACTTTTGTAGAGCTTTGGAAATCTCAACTTAATTCAGGGCCATCCCCCTTGGCAGGAGAGAGCCCCACTGGAGGTGAGCAGGGTACCGTGCAGGCCTGTGCTGGGCCCAGGCATGTACGGAGGTTATGAGGGCCACAGGATACAGATCGATCTTGGTTCACATCTGGTGGTGATGGCCACGCAGCATTTGACAGGTACATGAGTGTGGGGACTTGGGTTTTGGGGTGTACGTCCTAGTTGCTTAGTTGCTTTTAAGACCCCTATTCAGACCCCAGCCTGAGTCACCGAGACAGGACTCCAGCTTCACACGCCACACGGAAGCCGTGGCGTTGGACACTGATGCCCACCAGATGTCAGGTGTGTGTATCTTCCATGGTCTTGGGATGAGTCGTCTTTTGAGGTTATAGTAAACATTCTTAAAGAGGGGTTTTGGATTTTTTGTTTGCAGGGAGTGTTTGAGCAGTGAGATCCCCTTCCCAACCAATGAGACTTGGCCCCGGGGTGGAGTGGGGCTGCAGCCGGTCTTGCAGGAGCTGGAAGTGGGTGTCAGTGTCTCGCCAGCGGGACTTTTCAAATGGGTCCAGCAGGATGCACCTGTGGAAAGTGTGTCACCTAATGCAGGGTTGCGGCCAACAGGGCCTAAAGGCTACAGCGGGCTCTGTTTCTGCTCTCTTGAGAGAGTCTCTGCACAGGTTTCCTCGGTTTTTGTCTGTTTGGAGGACGCTCCCCCTTTCTTGGCCTTCCCTAGCCTTCTGAGCTTCCTTGTTGAGTATGACAAAGCCCTGAGAAGGCATTTTTCTCGCATAATTACGTTATCTTGGTGGCTGGATAAATGACCTGCAAATGTGGGTGACTCAGTAGCTCTGAGGGTGTTCAATATCCAAGACAGGGGAGGGAAGAAAATGTTCAGGCGGGAGTCAGATCATCTGTTCTCTGCTTCACACTGGGGCCCTGGATTGCTGACAGTCTTCACACTCCATCCAAAATGGGGAAAATAAAGTTTCACGTACTTGCTTTCAGCTGAGAGCTAGCTCCATCACAGTCTTGTGTGAAAAACAGTTTGTATGTTTGGTGCGAAGGGCGGGCGTCAGGTGACCTTATTCATGTGATCAGAGGGGAGAAGTAAAAAAGCTTCCCTTGTAATTCCAGGACCGTCTATCCCAGGAATGCCAAGCCCCACTGGCTTTCACCCGACGCTGTCGTAGGTGACGCCGCATGGAAATGAGGACCCGTGTGCCGCATACCTGAGCCAGTACCCGTCTCCCTCCAGGGCCGTGGCCGAGCCCTCCTGATTTCGCTGGGTTGCCAGCCTGGGGATCTGTAAGCCCAGCGACGCCTGCGGTCTCGGCCCCCCCTCCCCGTGGGGACAGGAGAGGTGGCTTCCAGGGGCTGGTGATGAATGCCTGAATGAAGCCGACTTGTGACTGCAGTTCTGTCTAAGGGCCTCCCCGGGTGTTAGATGTCAGTAAATGACACGTGTGTGTGTGGATCTCATGTGATGAGAGAAACAGTGGGGGAAACCAAAGCTTGTGGAGTCTGCAGGTGCTGGACTTGGGGATGTGTGCACCTGTGTACTTGGTGAGGGGCGTGAGGTCTGGAATGAGTGTGCACGTGTGTCACGTTTGTGCGTGTGTGGTGAGTGTATTTAGCAGGTGTGTGTGGAGTGAGCGTGTTCATGCGTGTGCCGTGTATGTTGGAGGGTGTGTGGAGTGTGTACACGCATCACATTTGGTGAGTGTATTTGAGGGTGTGTATGGAGTGCATAGAGGCGTTTGCGTGTATAGTATCGGGTGAAGGGGTGGCATGTGTGGAGTAAGCATGCACACGTGTGTGCTGTGTGTGGGGTTTCTACCTGCTCCTCCCCTGAGCCTGCTCCTGGGCCCTGCTGTCCTGGCAGCTTTACAGTTGGGTGTGTCTTTGATTCCGGAAGATTCTGGAACCCGATTCTGAAGCTGTGATCGCAAACTTGCAGCCCTGGGGGACGCTGGCCCGTGGAGCCGGCACGAGGATCTCTGTGCTGGCCTCTCCCTGGGCTGGGCTCCTCTGTCCACAGCAGAGCGTGTCCGATGATTGAACTGTGCGGGTCTGTGGCTCCCCAGCCTCGAGTCAGCCCTCGGTTCTGATCCCGCCTCTGTTTTTCTTGCTGAGGGGCTCCGGGAAGTGGTGCCTGGGATGACGTTTTCACCCTGGGGTTGCTTCGCCTGCTGCCCAGGTGCTGGCTGCCTGAGCCCTGCTGCCGTCCTGGGTGGACGGGGCTGGCGCGGGGACATCCCTGAGCACCTGCGGGAAGGCAGGTTTAGGAAGTGCCAGAGGTGAGGGGCTTCCTCCCAGGCTTGATTTTCTGGAAAGTTCTGGGCCTCATATTTTTCCCTAAGGGAAGTTAGAAACTGAGTTTCTCTTTAGGGGAACGTCTTTGCAGCGTCTGTTGTTAGAATGTTCTCCAGGTGTGGAATACCCGGGGCCGTGTGTGTTTGGGAACCTCCGTGTCCTGAGCGAATTCAGTAGGGGATGGAGAGAGGCCTCCCTCCTGTCAGCTTGGCCTCTGTTTCCAGCTTGTGAGTTGTGAGGGTTGGCGGCTGCTGGCATCCCAGGGAGAGTCAAACACTGGGTGGCGTGGGATGGGAACGTTCGCTCTGACAAGGTCAGTGGGAAAGCGTCTAAGCAAACGTCGCTGTTCTCCGGGCTCCTCGGGGTCGAGCTTGTTTGGTGGTGGTGAGGGAACGCTACCCTTGCTCCTGTTCCTCGCCATCTGAATGGTGTCCAGGGCTTGTTCCGCCGGAGAGGTGATGCGCGTAGAATGGGGGTCAGGTCGCAGGCTCCGAGGTTGTTTGGAATCTGTCAACGGACTTCCTAAACACACAGGTGCTTGGTAAAGAGATGTTCCTGATTGGCTAAAACATCTCAACAGGACGTGATAGCTGGTGGTGGTTTCAAGACTACCACAATTTTCCTGTTCCTTTTTCAATGCCTGTTGGATAGGGGAGGATTGGCATACTTTTCTTTTCCTGTCTGCGTACTTGACACTTTGTTTATTTGTGTGCTTATGTGGGTGTGCAGTTGACAGGATTTCGAAGCGGTCTCAGCCCTGGGGAGGCTTCAGGGCAGCCTCAGTGAGCGCTGAAGGGAGGCAGGGATTTGGGGGCTACCTCCTCCACAGGACGGACACCAAGGGCCAGAGGTCAGCAATCTCAGTGAGGTCACACAGACGGGCACACCCAGCACCCTGGCCCCTGTGCCTCTCCTTCACGTTTGTCTCTGCTCCAAGCTGCTCTCCTGGGTCATCACGGGCGATCTCTAGGCGCGTGCTTGGTTCTTGCAGAAGTGGTGTCTGGCTGTGGTCAGTGTGGGCTCTCAGGACTTCCATGTTTTTGGCTCCCATCAATATTGGGCAGTGTGGTGTATGTTTGTTTTGGAGTGGTAGATCCGGGTGGATTTTGGCTTTGCCAACTCATTTAATACCTGTTTCTCCTGTTTCTGTATCGGGTGTTCTCTGGTTAGAAGGGGGATGACGGTGTGGTGGAACGGCTTCTGGCTGTTGAGCCCCTGCTGAGAGCTGTTTGGCGTGCACACATCCGTTTCGGCACAATCTCATGAGCAGCCCTGGGCAGTGCAGAAAGCGAGGCCCAGGTGAGGCTGTCGGACCCAGGAGGGCCCTGACCTGTGTGCTTTCAGCCTCTGAGCCGCCCCTCTCCTGACTGCTTACCAAGCTGTATCGATACTGCAATCTGAGCATTGAAAAGTCACCAGGGGAATGCCGTTTCCGGGGATCTTACTGTGAACCTTCTGTTAAAGGTTGGATGTCGAATAATGACTTGCCTTTGAATGCAGGTACCAAACGGGCTCCCTGGGATAACTCATTCCATAGAAACGTTTTAAAATAATGCTCCCAACTAGCTATCCTTTACATGCTTTCTACTAAGAGGTGCTCTGCTCTCCTGTGCGCTTTAGTGATATGCCGTGTTTGCTTTGCATGCACTTGGGTTTTCAGAAGAAAACCGTG
Organism: Chlorocebus sabaeus; assembly: GCF_047675955.1. Classification (NCBI taxonomy): domain Eukaryota; kingdom Metazoa; phylum Chordata; class Mammalia; order Primates; family Cercopithecidae; genus Chlorocebus; species Chlorocebus sabaeus. The sequence goes on from NW_027327721.1 coordinate 132,631, forward strand.
TTTGCAGGTACACTTGGAGCACGACATTCTTCTTCCTGTTAGTGTAGATGCTCCATGAGAGGAGATAATGCTCATGCATTTCTGTGTGTTTTGTGGGGAATAAAAGTAGCCGCCGGCTCTAGCAAACCTAGAAGATGCCCAAAAGGTGATACACGTGAAAATATGCGGCCACTGCCATAAACCGCCTTGTATTATGTGTGGCAAAGTGCTGTGTGTGCGCTGTCTATGGAGAAAATGAGTCTTCCCTATTTTCCCAAGAGGTAACACTTGAATAGACTTCAGAAGTTGTCTTATCTGCAAACGGTACCCTCCTTCCATTGTTTTGAGACGTTGTCATAGGAACTCACACATGTCATTGTTTTCTTAGAACCTCCAGGGTTTGTCATAGTCCCTGTGTGTCATCGCAGCGTCTGGCTCCACTTGATTTAAAGCAGGAAGAGGCCAGCCACGTGGCCTCGCTGGTGCTTCCCAAGCACAGGGTCTCATGAGGGCGGGAGCACTTGGTTGGGAGACGTGCTGTTCTTCCTGATAGAAACCCTGTGGTGCCGTTCGCTAGTCTCCTGCGGCGTTTCTTCCACCCTACATGCACCCAGTTTCTGTTGGTTTTTAGTTTATTTATATTTTCCGAGACAGGGTCTTGCTCTGTCACCCAGGCTGGCATGCGGTGGCGTGATCCCTGGCTCAGGCGATCCTCCCCCCTCAGTCACCCGAGCAGCTGGGACCTGGGGCACGCACCAGCATGCCTGGCTAATTTTCTTTTCTTTGTTGCAGGGATGGGGGGTCTCGTTGTGTTGCCCAGGTGTGGCTCTGTTTTCTGGTGAGTGTACAGTGGGTTTTTATGGGGAACCTCTGTATTTGGGTCGGGGGTGTGGCATCCTGGTCAGGAAATGGCCCTCAGGCTTCCTTCCTGCCCAACCAGGGTCACGAGTAGTGTCTCCACCTGGGCTGGTGTGTGTGTGCTGGCCAGTAGGGCTTAGTCCTGGACTGCAGACTGGTGCTGGTCCATGGTCTGTTAGGGACCGCGGGGTCATAGCCGGAGGTGAGTGGCGGGCGAAGTGAGCATGACCGCCTGAGCTCTGCCTCCTCTTGGATCAGCGGCAGCATTTAGATTCTCCTAGGCGCTGGGACCCTATTGTAAACGGCATGTGAAGGGATCTCGGAGGTGCTCCTTATGAGGATCCAATGCCTGACCTGAGGTGGAACAGTTGCATTTCAAAACCACCCCTCAGAAAAATTGTCTTCCGCGATACCCATCCCTGGTGTCGAGAAGGCTGGGGTCCTTAACCATCTGGAGGGATGTACCGTGTCAGACTCACTGTGGTCGACGGGCTGTAGGCCAGGTTTCGTGAGGTCACGTGTCGGCTTGTAGGACTTTCTCTGGCAGAGGTGCGAGTGACTTCTGTTCACTGTGAGAGGCTCATCTCAGGGGCTTCATGGCCTGGGGGATGGCAGCCTGTTTGAACTGATCGAGCAATCTCACGCTACCCTTATTTTCTGAAACACCCGTGAGTGACTTTTTCACACGTTCTTTGAAGCGGCGTCATGCCCGTGCTCCTGGGTAATGAGCGAATGCTTTTGTTGACCCCTCATCCCCTTTCTTTGGGGTGTGTTCCGGTCTCGGTTCTCACGCGTTCTGCTTCTACGGGAATCTCTGAAGCTGCTGAGTGTAGAAAGCACTGAGGAGGCTGTGCTCCCACCCCCGTGAGCCTTCCAGGCATCGTCCTCTCCCCTCAGCGAGGCGACGTCCATGGCACACCGAGGAGGCTGTGCTCCTGTCCCCCGTAAGCCTTCCAGGCGTCCTCCTCTCCCCTCCAGGGGGACAGGAGGAACCTTTCAAACCCTTCTTAAACTTGTTTCCATGTCTTTGTTTTAACAGATTTCTTTGCATCTTCTCCCTTATCCAGAAGTGAGGGTGTGAACGCTGAGTTATTCCCAGGAGTCAAGAAACCACACACAGCCCAAAGTGACATTTGTTTCCCCGAAATGATTTGTGTGTGTTCACCTTAAAATGCAGCTCAGTAAAACAGGTGTGTGTTTTGAGGAATGACTTGAAATTACCCTGGTAAAGATGTGACAGTTCCATTTCATCCAGTCTGTGCAGGTGTCCACAACCCCCTTCAGTGGTTGCGTGTGAGTTTATGTGACTTGGGGTTATTTATTTATTGATTTATTTACCTTTTATTATTTTTTTTTTTTTTTTGAAGAACAAAAATCTTGTTGCTGGGGACTTCAGAGGGTGTGCTGGGATTGTGTGGGGCGGACATCGGGGGCTTCAGTGTGTGGCCTCCTTGAAAAGACGTTCAAATTCAGGCTGAGCGTCCCTACTCCAAAATGCTCTGAAACCTGAACCATTCCGAGCTCTCCCTCATATGACACTCGCAGGAAATGCTCTTCGGAGCACTTTGGATTTCAGGCTGGGGATGCTCAACCAGAAAGCGAAATACTGCAAGAGCCTTCTTGCCCCAGGAGCTTGGATGAGGACATGTGGCCTGTGCCGGGCATCCGTGGCGTGCGAGGCAGCCTGGGCTCGCTGCACTGGTTTTTGTAGGAGCCACAGAAGGGAAGAGAGGGTCAAAGTGGCCACGCCTCGCTCCTGAGAAAGGCGGAGCAGAGGGAGGTGGGCGCGGAGGGCAGCAGTGGAGTCCCCAGCGTCCGGGGCTCCTGTCCCTGGTGGAGTTGAGAGCCTCCTCTAGTTGTGGCCTCTGCCCTGTCAGCAGCCACTGAGGTCTGGAGGGAGCTGGGGGCTGAGGGGGAGGAGGAAGGGACAGGCCTGCTTCTGGAGAGGGCTGGCGTCAACCTGTGCTAGCCTCGTGTGCTACTCCTGCGTCCGGTGTGCACGGCCGTGCCTCGTGCCTCGTGCCTCGTGCCTCGTGCCTCGTGCCTCGTGCCTCGTGCCTCGTGCCTCGTGGCGCAGCGGTTCCCGGGGTGCGCAGCACTCTTGTCTTGCAGTAACGGCTTTGTCTCCAACCCTTGGAGGCAAGTTACCTTTTCCCCCTCCCCCCTCCCCCACCCCCCACCCAGTGAAAAGAGGTAGAGAATCTTACAGAAATGCATTTGCTGGAATGTCTATTTTCCGATAAATCTGAAAGTATCTCCTAGTGAGTCTCGTGTGTAGAGTAAGGACAGTTCATGCATATCTTAAAGCAGGTACATCTAGCAACGGAGAGCATCCCGGTGCTAGGATGGAGTTTCCCACTAACTCTGGGAGTGGAATCTGTAGAGCCTCGGGTGCTTGCACCATGAGGTTAGCGAGGGTGCAGGTGCACCCACAGCCCTGCCTGTGCCGCGTCCCTTCTGCTATAGAGCATCTGCCGGGGCCTGCGGGGGTCGCCTGAGCGTTGCTGTTCCCTTTTTCACGTGAGCCTTTTTATCGAATACTAGGATAAACTTGACCTCACATACTTGGTGGGGAGAGAGAAAAGTATATATGGGACCTCTTTAATTCTATGTTGGAAAATAGATTTGGGCAAAATATTTCTGCATATGCGTGCTTGGTGGGCGTGGGGTTCCCTGCCGCACCCTGGGGCACGTTCGCCCGCACATTGTGATTTAATCTTGGGTCTATGGCAACAAAACTGTAGAAGTTGGCTATGACTGACTTTCTCAGATCTAGAAACAAACATACAATTGGAATCATCATCTATTGGACTTCTTTGTAAAACCTGATTTGAGCTATCATTTTTGCTTGGTATGTTAACAGTTTCAAACTCAAATGTCACAATGAGGAATTGTTACCATTTTGTTTTCGTATCAACATATTGCTTCGCCAAGTTTCTTCTCACTAATAGTTATCCTTCCTCTGAATGCGGCGTAATTGTTATAGAATTAAGAAAAAGGTTGGTTGGGCACGCTGGCTTATGCCCGTAATGTAATCGCAGCCCTTTGTGAGGCCAAGGAGTTCAAGAGCAGCCTGGACAACAGAGCAAGACACCCCATCTCTCTCACAACAGAAAAATTAGCTGAGTATGGTGGTGCGTGCCTGTGGTCCCTGCTACTCTGGAGTCCGAGGTGGGAAGAACACTTAAGGCTACGGTGAGCTGTGATTGCTCCACTGTACTCCAGTCTTGGTGACAGAGCCAAGACCCTGTCTCAGAAAGAAAAATGTAAAAAAAAAAAAAAAAAAAAAAATCCAGAAATGTCATTTTCTTCTTTAATCATCCCAAAAGAGAAATCGGTTTTTTCTAAGCGTGTTAAAGGGTAACTGATAAGATTCTTTCCTTGCATTGTTTCTCCTTTTCAAATATTTCCAGTATTCTGTCCACATCGTCTCTCATCATCTCGTTACAAAGGTGTCTTCGAGGTTAGTGGTGTTTCTGTGTTGCACCTTGGAGAACAGCCGGCATGAAACCTCTTACCACCACCGTGCGCATTGTAGTCCCAATTAAAATCCTCTCCAGAGACGCCTGTGCTGCTTATGAAAGCAGAACTTTGGTTGTGCTAACATGTGCATTCAGCTCATGGTTTTAAGTTCATATCTGAGATGATGCTGTAGAATTCATTAATCATATGGGATCAGTAATGATGGCAGGTAATTCTGGCTGATGTCATTTAGAGGATATTTTTCACTTCAAGTTACAGCTTCCTTTGTGATAGTCATTTTGGGATTCATTGAAATGTGTGCTTTATTTCACAGCTCAGATTTTCATTAGACATTTCATAGCATAGGATTTTGAAAGCCGATTTGGCAAAATCTTTCTAGCGAAATGTCTGACGTCAGAAGGAACAGCACTCAGAATTACTGGTAACTGTGGTCCATTTTCAGGCTGATGATAGAAGTCACTTGAACGGTCAGGGCTGCTTTGTGAGGCGGATGATGGGGTTTTTGAACCCTGACCCTCCTGACACGCCAGCTCTGGCCCTGGCCCTGGCCTTCTCTCCTCTCCACTGGGAGAAGAGAAGGTGCCAGCATCCACCTCACAGGCCATCGTGAGAACCCGGGACTAAGGGTTTGTGTTCCTCTTGCAGGTGGCGCCGCAGATGTGGGGGCCTGACGATATATACACACTGCAGGCTGCCAGTGTCGGGGTAATCCAGTTTTCGTCAAAAGGTGGGATTTGCTTTGCTCCCCTGCGGACCAGGTGCGGTGCTGCTGTTGCAGCAGGTGTGTGGATCCTCTTGGGTGGTCCTCAGGTGGACAAGGAGTCACCGATTCCGATTCCCAGGGTTAGATGTGAGCGGGGACCATGGACCTCATGTGTTCAGAGGGGAGAAGTAAAAAAGCTTCCCTTGTAATTCCAGGACCGTCTATCCCAGGAATGCCAAGCCCCACTGGCTTTCACCCGACGCTGTCGTAGGTGACGCCGCATGGAAATGAGGACCCGTGTGCCGCATACCTGAGCCAGTACCCGTCTCCCTCCAGGGCCGTGGCCGAGCCCTCCTGATTTCGCTGGGTTGCCAGCCTGGGGATCTGTAAGCCCAGCGACGCCTGCGGTCTCGGCCCCCCCTCCCCGTGGGGACAGGAGAGGTGGCTTCCAGGGGCTGGTGATGAATGCCTGAATGAAGCCGACTTGTGACTGCAGTTCTGTCTAAGGGCCTCCCCGGGTGTTAGATGTCAGTAAATGACACGTGTGTGTGTGGATCTCATGTGATGAGAGAAACAGTGGGGGAAACCAAAGCTTGTGGAGTCTGCAGGTGCTGGACTTGGGGATGTGTGCACCTGTGTACTTGGTGAGGGGCGTGAGGTCTGGAATGAGTGTGCACGTGTGTCACGTTTGTGCGTGTGTGGTGAGTGTATTTAGCAGGTGTGTGTGGAGTGAGCGTGTTCATGCGTGTGCCGTGTATGTTGGAGGGTGTGTGGAGTGTGTACACGCATCACATTTGGTGAGTGTATTTGAGGGTGTGTATGGAGTGCATAGAGGCGTTTGCGTGTATAGTATCGGGTGAAGGGGTGGCATGTGTGGAGTAAGCATGCACACGTGTGTGCTGTGTGTGGGGTTTCTACCTGCTCCTCCCCTGAGCCTGCTCCTGGGCCCTGCTGTCCTGGCAGCTTTACAGTTGGGTGTGTCTTTGATTCCGGAAGATTCTGGAACCCGATTCTGAAGCTGTGATCGCAAACTTGCAGCCCTGGGGGACGCTGGCCCGTGGAGCCGGCACGAGGATCTCTGTGCTGGCCTCTCCCTGGGCTGGGCTCCTCTGTCCACAGCAGAGCGTGTCCGATGATTGAACTGTGCGGGTCTGTGGCTCCCCAGCCTCGAGTCAGCCCTCGGTTCTGGTCCCGCCTCTGTTTTTCTTGCTGAGGGGCTCCGGGAAGTGGTGCCTGGGATGACGTTTTCACCCTGGGGTTGCTTCGCCTGCTGCCCAGGTGCTGGCTGCCTGAGCCCTGCTGCCGTCCTGGGTGGACGGGGCTGGCGCGGGGACATCCCTGAGCACCTGCGGGAAGGCAGGTTTAGGAAGTGCCAGAGGTGAGGGGCTTCCTCCCAGGCTTGATTTTCTGGAAAGTTCTGGGCCTCATATTTTTCCCTAAGGGAAGTTAGAAACTGAGTTTCTCTTTAGGGGAACGTCTTTGCAGCGTCTGTTGTTAGAATGTTCTCCAGGTGTGGAATACCCGGGGCCGTGTGTGTTTGGGAACCTCCGTGTCCTGAGCGAATTCAGTAGGGGATGGAGAGAGGCCTCCCTCCTGTCAGCTTGGCCTCTGTTTCCAGCTTGTGAGTTGTGAGGGTTGGCGGCTGCTGGCATCCCAGGGAGAGTCAAACACTGGGTGGCGTGGGATGGGAACGTTCGCTCTGACAAGGTCAGTGGGAAAGCGTCTAAGCAAACGTCGCTGTTCTCCGGGCTCCTCGGGGTCGAGCTTGTTTGGTGGTGGTGAGGGAACGCTACCCTTGCTCCTGTTCCTCGCCATCTGAATGGTGTCCAGGGCTTGTTCCGCCGGAGAGGTGATGCGCGTAGAATGGGGGTCAGGTCGCAGGCTCCGAGGTTGTTTGGAATCTGTCAACGGACTTCCTAAACACACAGGTGCTTGGTAAAGAGATGTTCCTGATTGGCTAAAACATCTCAACAGGACGTGATAGCTGGTGGTGGTTTCAAGACTACCACAATTTTCCTGTTCCTTTTTCAATGCCTGTTGGATAGGGGAGGATTGGCATACTTTTCTTTTCCTGTCTGCGTACTTGACACTTTGTTTATTTGTGTGCTTATGTGGGTGTGCAGTTGACAGGATTTCGAAGCGGTCTCAGCCCTGGGGAGGCTTCAGGGCAGCCTCAGTGAGCGCTGAAGGGAGGCAGGGATTTGGGGGCTACCTCCTCCACAGGACGGACACCAAGGGCCAGAGGTCAGCAATCTCAGTGAGGTCACACAGACGGGCACACCCAGCACCCTGGCCCCTGTGCCTCTCCTTCACGTTTGTCTCTGCTCCAAGCTGCTCTCCTGGGTCATCACGGGCGATCTCTAGGCGCGTGCTTGGTTCTTGCAGAAGTGGTGTCTGGCTGTGGTCAGTGTGGGCTCTCAGGACTTCCATGTTTTTGGCTCCCATCAATATTGGGCAGTGTGGTGTATGTTTGTTTTGGAGTGGTAGATCCGGGTGGATTTTGGCTTTGCCAACTCATTTAATACCTGTTTCTCCTGTTTCTGTATCGGGTGTTCTCTGGTTAGAAGGGGGATGACGGTGTGGTGGAACGGCTTCTGGCTGTTGAGCCCCTGCTGAGAGCTGTTTGGCGTGCACACATCCGTTTCGGCACAATCTCATGAGCAGCCCTGGGCAGTGCAGAAAGCGAGGCCCAGGTGAGGCTGTCGGACCCAGGAGGGCCCTGACCTGTGTGCTTTCAGCCTCTGAGCCGCCCCTCTCCTGACTGCTTACCAAGCTGTATCGATACTGCAATCTGAGCATTGAAAAGTCACCAGGGGAATGCCGTTTCCGGGGATCTTACTGTGAACCTTCTGTTAAAGGTTGGATGTCGAATAATGACTTGCCTTTGAATGCAGGTACCAAACGGGCTCCCTGGGATAACTCATTCCATAGAAACGTTTTAAAATAATGCTCCCAACTAGCTATCCTTTACATGCTTTCTACTAAGAGGTGCTCTGCTCTCCTGTGCGCTTTAGTGATATGCCGTGTTTGCTTTGCATGCACTTGGGTTTTCAGAAGAAAACCGTGTTTGCAGGTACACTTGGAGCACGACATTCTTCTTCCTGTTAGTGTAGATGCTCCATGAGAGGAGATAATGCTCATGCATTTCTGTGTGTTTTGTGGGGAATAAAAGTAGCCGCCGGCTCTAGCAAACCTAGAAGATGCCCAAAAGGTGATACACGTGAAAATATGCGGCCACTGCCATAAACCGCCTTGTATTATGTGTGGCAAAGTGCTGTGTGTGCGCTGTCTATGGAGAAAATGAGTCTTCCCTATTTTCCCAAGAGGTAACACTTGAATAGACTTCAGAAGTTGTCTTATCTGCAAACGGTACCCTCCTTCCATTGTTTTGAGACGTTGTCATAGGAACTCACACATGTCATTGTTTTCTTAGAACCTCCAGGGTTTGTCATAGTCCCTGTGTGTCATCGCAGCGTCTGGCTCCACTTGATTTAAAGCAGGAAGAGGCCAGCCACGTGGCCTCGCTGGTGCTTCCCAAGCACAGGGTCTCATGAGGGCGGGAGCACTTGGTTGGGAGACGTGCTGTTCTTCCTGATAGAAACCCTGTGGTGCCGTTCGCTAGTCTCCTGCGGCGTTTCTTCCACCCTACATGCACCCAGTTTCTGTTGGTTTTTAGTTTATTTATATTTTCCGAGACAGGGTCTTGCTCTGTCACCCAGGCTGGCATGCGGTGGCGTGATCCCTGGCTCAGGCGATCCTCCCCCCTCAGTCACCCGAGCAGCTGGGACCTGGGGCACGCACCAGCATGCCTGGCTAATTTTCTTTTCTTTGTTGCAGGGATGGGGGGTCTCGTTGTGTTGCCCAGGTGTGGCTCTGTTTTCTGGTGAGTGTACAGTGGGTTTTTATGGGGAACCTCTGTATTTGGGTCGGGGGTGTGGCATCCTGGTCAGGAAATGGCCCTCAGGCTTCCTTCCTGCCCAACCAGGGTCACGAGTAGTGTCTCCACCTGGGCTGGTGTGTGTGTGCTGGCCAGTAGGGCTTAGTCCTGGACTGCAGACTGGTGCTGGTCCATGGTCTGTTAGGGACCGCGGGGTCATAGCCGGAGGTGAGTGGCGGGCGAAGTGAGCATGACCGCCTGAGCTCTGCCTCCTCTTGGATCAGCGGCAGCATTTAGATTCTCCTAGGCGCTGGGACCCTATTGTAAACGGCATGTGAAGGGATCTCGGAGGTGCTCCTTATGAGGATCCAATGCCTGACCTGAGGTGGAACAGTTGCATTTCAAAACCACCCCTCAGAAAAATTGTCTTCCGCGATACCCATCCCTGGTGTCGAGAAGGCTGGGGTCCTTAACCATCTGGAGGGATGTACCGTGTCAGACTCACTGTGGTCGACGGGCTGTAGGCCAGGTTTCGTGAGGTCACGTGTCGGCTTGTAGGACTTTCTCTGGCAGAGGTGCGAGTGACTTCTGTTCACTGTGAGAGGCTCATCTCAGGGGCTTCATGGCCTGGGGGATGGCAGCCTGTTTGAACTGATCGAGCAATCTCACGCTACCCTTATTTTCTGAAACACCCGTGAGTGACTTTTTCACACGTTCTTTGAAGCGGCGTCATGCCCGTGCTCCTGGGTAATGAGCGAATGCTTTTGTTGACCCCTCATCCCCTTTCTTTGGGGTGTGTTCCGGTCTCGGTTCTCACGCGTTCTGCTTCTACGGGAATCTCTGAAGCTGCTGAGTGTAGAAAGCACTGAGGAGGCTGTGCTCCCACCCCCGTGAGCCTTCCAGGCATCGTCCTCTCCCCTCAGCGAGGCGACGTCCATGGCACACCGAGGAGGCTGTGCTCCTGTCCCCCGTAAGCCTTCCAGGCGTCCTCCTCTCCCCTCCAGGGGGACAGGAGGAACCTTTCAAACCCTTCTTAAACTTGTTTCCATGTCTTTGTTTTAACAGATTTCTTTGCATCTTCTCCCTTATCCAGAAGTGAGGGTGTGAACGCTGAGTTATTCCCAGGAGTCAAGAAACCACACACAGCCCAAAGTGACATTTGTTTCCCCGAAATGATTTGTGTGTGTTCACCTTAAAATGCAGCTCAGTAAAACAGGTGTGTGTTTTGAGGAATGACTTGAAATTACCCTGGTAAAGATGTGACAGTTCCATTTCATCCAGTCTGTGCAGGTGTCCACAACCCCCTTCAGTGGTTGCGTGTGAGTTTATGTGACTTGGGGTTATTTATTTATTGATTTATTTACCTTTTATTATTTTTTTTTTTTTTTTGAAGAACAAAAATCTTGTTGCTGGGGACTTCAGAGGGTGTGCTGGGATTGTGTGGGGCGGACATCGGGGGCTTCAGTGTGTGGCCTCCTTGAAAAGACGTTCAAATTCAGGCTGAGCGTCCCTACTCCAAAATGCTCTGAAACCTGAACCATTCCGAGCTCTCCCTCATATGACACTCGCAGGAAATGCTCTTCGGAGCACTTTGGATTTCAGGCTGGGGATGCTCAACCAGAAAGCGAAATACTGCAAGAGCCTTCTTGCCCCAGGAGCTTGGATGAGGACATGTGGCCTGTGCCGGGCATCCGTGGCGTGCGAGGCAGCCTGGGCTCGCTGCACTGGTTTTTGTAGGAGCCACAGAAGGGAAGAGAGGGTCAAAGTGGCCACGCCTCGCTCCTGAGAAAGGCGGAGCAGAGGGAGGTGGGCGCGGAGGGCAGCAGTGGAGTCCCCAGCGTCCGGGGCTCCTGTCCCTGGTGGAGTTGAGAGCCTCCTCTAGTTGTGGCCTCTGCCCTGTCAGCAGCCACTGAGGTCTGGAGGGAGCTGGGGGCTGAGGGGGAGGAGGAAGGGACAGGCCTGCTTCTGGAGAGGGCTGGCGTCAACCTGTGCTAGCCTCGTGTGCTACTCCTGCGTCCGGTGTGCACGGCCGTGCCTCGTGCCTCGTGCCTCGTGCCTCGTGCCTCGTGCCTCGTGCCTCGTGCCTCGTGCCTCGTGCCTCGTGCCTCGTGCCTCGTGCCTCGTGCCTCGTGCCTCGTGCCTCGTGCCTCGTGCCTCGTGCCTCGTGCCTCGTGCCTCGTGGCGCAGCGGTTCCCGGGGTGCGCAGCACTCTTGTCTTGCAGTAACGGCTTTGTCTCCAACCCTTGGAGGCAAGTTACCTTTTCCCCCTCCCCCCCTCCCCCACCCCCCACCCAGTGAAAAGAGGTAGAGAATCTTACAGAAATGCATTTGCTGGAATGTCTATTTTCCGATAAATCTGAAAGTATCTCCTAGTGAGTCTCGTGTGTAGAGTAAGGACAGTTCATGCATATCTTAAAGCAGGTACATCTAGCAACGGAGAGCATCCCGGTGCTAGGATGGAGTTTCCCACTAACTCTGGGAGTGGAATCTGTAGAGCCTCGGGTGCTTGCACCATGAGGTTAGCGAGGGTGCAGGTGCACCCACAGCCCTGCCTGTGCCGCGTCCCTTCTGCTATAGAGCATCTGCCGGGGCCTGCGGGGGTCGCCTGAGCGTTGCTGTTCCCTTTTTCACGTGAGCCTTTTTATCGAATACTAGGATAAACTTGACCTCACATACTTGGTGGGGAGAGAGAAAAGTATATATGGGACCTCTTTAATTCTATGTTGGAAAATAGATTTGGGCAAAATATTTCTGCATATGCGTGCTTGGTGGGCGTGGGGTTCCCTGCCGCACCCTGGGGCACGTTCGCCCGCACATTGTGATTTAATCTTGGGTCTATGGCAACAAAACTGTAGAAGTTGGCTATGACTGACTTTCTCAGATCTAGAAACAAACATACAATTGGAATCATCATCTATTGGACTTCTTTGTAAAACCTGATTTGAGCTATCATTTTTGCTTGGTATGTTAACAGTTTCAAACTCAAATGTCACAATGAGGAATTGTTACCATTTTGTTTTCGTATCAACATATTGCTTCGCCAAGTTTCTTCTCACTAATAGTTATCCTTCCTCTGAATGCGGCGTAATTGTTATAGAATTAAGAAAAAGGTTGGTTGGGCACGCTGGCTTATGCCCGTAATGTAATCGCAGCCCTTTGTGAGGCCAAGGAGTTCAAGAGCAGCCTGGACAACAGAGCAAGACACCCCATCTCTCTCACAACAGAAAAATTAGCTGAGTATGGTGGTGCGTGCCTGTGGTCCCTGCTACTCTGGAGTCCGAGGTGGGAAGAACACTTAAGGCTACGGTGAGCTGTGATTGCTCCACTGTACTCCAGTCTTGGTGACAGAGCCAAGACCCTGTCTCAGAAAGAAAAATGTAAAAAAAAAAAAAAAAAAAAAAAATCCAGAAATGTCATTTTCTTCTTTAATCATCCCAAAAGAGAAATCGGTTTTTTCTAAGCGTGTTAAAGGGTAACTGATAAGATTCTTTCCTTGCATTGTTTCTCCTTTTCAAATATTTCCAGTATTCTGTCCACATCGTCTCTCATCATCTCGTTACAAAGGTGTCTTCGAGGTTAGTGGTGTTTCTGTGTTGCACCTTGGAGAACAGCCGGCATGAAACCTCTTACCACCACCGTGCGCATTGTAGTCCCAATTAAAATCCTCTCCAGAGACGCCTGTGCTGCTTATGAAAGCAGAACTTTGGTTGTGCTAACATGTGCATTCAGCTCATGGTTTTAAGTTCATATCTGAGATGATGCTGTAGAATTCATTAATCATATGGGATCAGTAATGATGGCAGGTAATTCTGGCTGATGTCATTTAGAGGATATTTTTCACTTCAAGTTACAGCTTCCTTTGTGATAGTCATTTTGGGATTCATTGAAATGTGTGCTTTATTTCACAGCTCAGATTTTCATTAGACATTTCATAGCATAGGATTTTGAAAGCCGATTTGGCAAAATCTTTCTAGCGAAATGTCTGACGTCAGAAGGAACAGCACTCAGAATTACTGGTAACTGTGGTCCATTTTCAGGCTGATGATAGAAGTCACTTGAACGGTCAGGGCTGCTTTGTGAGGCGGATGATGGGGTTTTTGAACCCTGACCCTCCTGACACGCCAGCTCTGGCCCTGGCCCTGGCCTTCTCTCCTCTCCACTGGGAGAAGAGAAGGTGCCAGCATCCACCTCACAGGCCATCGTGAGAACCCGGGACTAAGGGTTTGTGTTCCTCTTGCAGGTGGCGCCGCAGATGTGGGGGCCTGACGATATATACACACTGCAGGCTGCCAGTGTCGGGGTAATCCAGTTTTCGTCAAAAGGTGGGATTTGCTTTGCTCCCCTGCGGACCAGGTGCGGTGCTGCTGTTGCAGCAGGTGTGTGGATCCTCTTGGGTGGTCCTCAGGTGGACAAGGAGTCACCGATTCCGATTCCCAGGGTTAGATGTGAGCGGGGACCATGGACCTCATGTGTTCAGAGGGGAGAAGTAAAAAAGCTTCCCTTGTAATTCCAGGACCGTCTATCCCAGGAATGCCAAGCCCCACTGGCTTTCACCCGACGCTGTCGTAGGTGACGCCGCATGGAAATGAGGACCCGTGTGCCGCATACCTGAGCCAGTACCCGTCTCCCTCCAGGGCCGTGGCCGAGCCCTCCTGATTTCGCTGGGTTGCCAGCCTGGGGATCTGTAAGCCCAGCGACGCCTGCGGTCTCGGCCCCCCCTCCCCGTGGGGACAGGAGAGGTGGCTTCCAGGGGCTGGTGATGAATGCCTGAATGAAGCCGACTTGTGACTGCAGTTCTGTCTAAGGGCCTCCCCGGGTGTTAGATGTCAGTAAATGACACGTGTGTGTGTGGATCTCATGTGATGAGAGAAACAGTGGGGGAAACCAAAGCTTGTGGAGTCTGCAGGTGCTGGACTTGGGGATGTGTGCACCTGTGTACTTGGTGAGGGGCGTGAGGTCTGGAATGAGTGTGCACGTGTGTCACGTTTGTGCGTGTGTGGTGAGTGTATTTAGCAGGTGTGTGTGGAGTGAGCGTGTTCATGCGTGTGCCGTGTATGTTGGAGGGTGTGTGGAGTGTGTACACGCATCACATTTGGTGAGTGTATTTGAGGGTGTGTATGGAGTGCATAGAGGCGTTTGCGTGTATAGTATCGGGTGAAGGGGTGGCATGTGTGGAGTAAGCATGCACACGTGTGTGCTGTGTGTGGGGTTTCTACCTGCTCCTCCCCTGAGCCTGCTCCTGGGCCCTGCTGTCCTGGCAGCTTTACAGTTGGGTGTGTCTTTGATTCCGGAAGATTCTGGAACCCGATTCTGAAGCTGTGATCGCAAACTTGCAGCCCTGGGGGACGCTGGCCCGTGGAGCCGGCACGAGGATCTCTGTGCTGGCCTCTCCCTGGGCTGGGCTCCTCTGTCCACAGCAGAGCGTGTCCGATGATTGAACTGTGCGGGTCTGTGGCTCCCCAGCCTCGAGTCAGCCCTCGGTTCTGGTCCCGCCTCTGTTTTTCTTGCTGAGGGGCTCCGGGAAGTGGTGCCTGGGATGACGTTTTCACCCTGGGGTTGCTTCGCCTGCTGCCCAGGTGCTGGCTGCCTGAGCCCTGCTGCCGTCCTGGGTGGACGGGGCTGGCGCGGGGACATCCCTGAGCACCTGCGGGAAGGCAGGTTTAGGAAGTGCCAGAGGTGAGGGGCTTCCTCCCAGGCTTGATTTTCTGGAAAGTTCTGGGCCTCATATTTTTCCCTAAGGGAAGTTAGAAACTGAGTTTCTCTTTAGGGGAACGTCTTTGCAGCGTCTGTTGTTAGAATGTTCTCCAGGTGTGGAATACCCGGGGCCGTGTGTGTTTGGGAACCTCCGTGTCCTGAGCGAATTCAGTAGGGGATGGAGAGAGGCCTCCCTCCTGTCAGCTTGGCCTCTGTTTCCAGCTTGTGAGTTGTGAGGGTTGGCGGCTGCTGGCATCCCAGGGAGAGTCAAACACTGGGTGGCGTGGGATGGGAACGTTCGCTCTGACAAGGTCAGTGGGAAAGCGTCTAAGCAAACGTCGCTGTTCTCCGGGCTCCTCGGGGTCGAGCTTGTTTGGTGGTGGTGAGGGAACGCTACCCTTGCTCCTGTTCCTCGCCATCTGAATGGTGTCCAGGGCTTGTTCCGCCGGAGAGGTGATGCGCGTAGAATGGGGGTCAGGTCGCAGGCTCCGAGGTTGTTTGGAATCTGTCAACGGACTTCCTAAACACACAGGTGCTTGGTAAAGAGATGTTCCTGATTGGCTAAAACATCTCAACAGGACGTGATAGCTGGTGGTGGTTTCAAGACTACCACAATTTTCCTGTTCCTTTTTCAATGCCTGTTGGATAGGGGAGGATTGGCATACTTTTCTTTTCCTGTCTGCGTACTTGACACTTTGTTTATTTGTGTGCTTATGTGGGTGTGCAGTTGACAGGATTTCGAAGCGGTCTCAGCCCTGGGGAGGCTTCAGGGCAGCCTCAGTGAGCGCTGAAGGGAGGCAGGGATTTGGGGGCTACCTCCTCCACAGGACGGACACCAAGGGCCAGAGGTCAGCAATCTCAGTGAGGTCACACAGACGGGCACACCCAGCACCCTGGCCCCTGTGCCTCTCCTTCACGTTTGTCTCTGCTCCAAGCTGCTCTCCTGGGTCATCACGGGCGATCTCTAGGCGCGTGCTTGGTTCTTGCAGAAGTGGTGTCTGGCTGTGGTCAGTGTGGGCTCTCAGGACTTCCATGTTTTTGGCTCCCATCAATATTGGGCAGTGTGGTGTATGTTTGTTTTGGAGTGGTAGATCCGGGTGGATTTTGGCTTTGCCAACTCATTTAATACCTGTTTCTCCTGTTTCTGTATCGGGTGTTCTCTGGTTAGAAGGGGGATGACGGTGTGGTGGAACGGCTTCTGGCTGTTGAGCCCCTGCTGAGAGCTGTTTGGCGTGCACACATCCGTTTCGGCACAATCTCATGAGCAGCCCTGGGCAGTGCAGAAAGCGAGGCCCAGGTGAGGCTGTCGGACCCAGGAGGGCCCTGACCTGTGTGCTTTCAGCCTCTGAGCCGCCCCTCTCCTGACTGCTTACCAAGCTGTATCGATACTGCAATCTGAGCATTGAAAAGTCACCAGGGGAATGCCGTTTCCGGGGATCTTACTGTGAACCTTCTGTTAAAGGTTGGATGTCGAATAATGACTTGCCTTTGAATGCAGGTACCAAACGGGCTCCCTGGGATAACTCATTCCATAGAAACGTTTTAAAATAATGCTCCCAACTAGCTATCCTTTACATGCTTTCTACTCAGAGGTGCTCTGCTCTCCTGTGCGCTTTAGTGATATGCCGTGTTTGCTTTGCATGCACTTGGGTTTTCAGAAGAAAACCGTGTTTGCAGGTACACTTGGAGCACGACATTCTTCTTCCTGTTAGTGTAGATGCTCCATGAGAGGAGATAATGCTCATGCATTTCTGTGTGTTTTGTGGGGAATAAAAGTAGCCGCCGGCTCTAGCAAACCTAGAAGATGCCCAAAAGGTGATACACGTGAAAATATGCGGCCACTGCCATAAACCGCCTTGTATTATGTGTGGCAAAGTGCTGTGTGTGCGCTGTCTATGGAGAAAATGAGTCTTCCCTATTTTCCCAAGAGGTAACACTTGAATAGACTTCAGAAGTTGTCTTATCTGCAAACGGTGCCCTCCTTCCATTGTTTTGAGACGTTGTCATAGGAACTCACACATGTCATTGTTTTCTCAGTTAGAACCTCCAGGGTTTGTCATAGTCCCTGTGTGTCATCGCAGCGTCTGGCTCCACTTGATTTAAAGCAGGAAGAGGCCAGCCACGTGGCCTCGCTGGTGCTTCCCAAGCACAGGGTCTCATGAGGGCGGGAGCACTTGGTTGGGAGACGTGCTGTTCTTCCTGATAGAAACCCTGTGGTGCCGTTCGCTAGTCTCCTGCGGCGTTTCTTCCACCCTACATGCACCCAGTTTCTGTTGGTTTTTAGTTTATTTATATTTTCCGAGACAGGGTCTTGCTCTGTCACCCAGGCTGGCATGCGGTGGCGTGATCCCTGGCTCAGGCGATCCTCCCCCCTCAGTCACCCGAGCAGCTGGGACCTGGGGCACGCACCAGCATGCCTGGCTAATTTTCTTTTCTTTGTTGCAGGGATGGGGGGTCTCGTTGTGTTGCCCAGGTGTGGCTCTGTTTTCTGGTGAGTGTACAGTGGGTTTTTATGGGGAACCTCTGTATTTGGGTCGGGGGTGTGGCATCCTGGTCAGGAAATGGCCCTCAGGCTTCCTTCCTGCCCAGCCAGGGTCACGAGTAGTGTCTCCACCTGGGCTGGTGTGTGTGTGCTGGCCAGTAGGGCTTAGTCCTGGACTGCAGACTGGTGCTGGTCCATGGTCTGTTAGGGACCGCGGGGTCATAGCCGGAGGTGAGTGGCGGGCGAAGTGAGCATGACCGCCTGAGCTCTGCCTCCTCTTGGATCAGCGGCAGCATTTAGATTCTCCTAGGCGCTGGGACCCTATTGTAAACGGCATGTGAAGGGATCTCGGAGGTGCTCCTTATGAGGATCCAATGCCTGACCTGAGGTGGAACAGTTGCATTTCAAAACCACCCCTCAGAAAAATTGTCTTCCGCGATACCCATCCCTGGTGTCGAGAAGGCTGGGGTCCTTAACCATCTGGAGGGATGTACCGTGTCAGACTCACTGTGGTCGACGGGCTGTAGGCCAGGTTTCGTGAGGTCACGTGTCGGCTTGTAGGACTTTCTCTGGCAGAGGTGCGAGTGACTTCTGTTCACTGTGAGAGGCTCATCTCAGGGGCTTCATGGCCTGGGGGATGGCAGCCTGTTTGAACTGATCGAGCAATCTCACGCTACCCTTATTTTCTGAAACACCCGTGAGTGACTTTTTCACACGTTCTTTGAAGCGGCGTCATGCCCGTGCTCCTGGGTAATGAGCGAATGCTTTTGTTGACCCCTCATCCCCTTTCTTTGGGGTGTGTTCCGGTCTCGGTTCTCACGCGTTCTGCTTCTACGGGAATCTCTGAAGCTGCTGAGTGTAGAAAGCACTGAGGAGGCTGTGCTCCCACCCCCGTGAGCCTTCCAGGCATCGTCCTCTCCCCTCAGTGAGGCGACGTCCATGGCACACCGAGGAGGCTGTGCTCCTGTCCCCCGTAAGCCTTCCAGGCGTCCTCCTCTCCCCTCCAGGGGGACAGGAGGAACCTTTCAAACCCTTCTTAAACTTGTTTCCATGTCTTTGTTTTAACAGATTTCTTTGCATCTTCTCCCTTATCCAGAAGTGAGGGTGTGAACGCTGAGTTATTCCCAGGAGTCAAGAAACCACACACAGCCCAAAGTGACATTTGTTTCCCCGAAATGATTTGTGTGTGTTCACCTTAAAATGCAGCTCAGTAAAACAGGTGTGTGTTTTGAGGAATGACTTGAAATTACCCTGGTAAAGATGTGACAGTTCCATTTCATCCAGTCTGTGCAGGTGTCCACAACCCCCTTCAGTGGTTGCGTGTGAGTTTATGTGACTTGGGGTTATTTATTTATTGATTTATTTACCTTTTATTATTATTTTTTTTTTTTTTGAAGAACAAAAATCTTGTTGCTGGGGACTTCAGAGGGTGTGCTGGGATTGTGTGGGGCGGACATCGGGGGCTTCAGTGTGTGGCCTCCTTGAAAAGACGTTCAAATTCAGGCTGAGCGTCCCTACTCCAAAATGCTCTGAAACCTGAACCATTCCGAGCTCTCCCTCATATGACACTCGCAGGAAATGCTCTTCGGAGCACTTTGGATTTCAGGCTGGGGATGCTCAACCAGAAAGCGAAATACTGCAAGAGCCTTCTTGCCCCAGGAGCTTGGATGAGGACATGTGGCCTGTGCCGGGCATCCGTGGCGTGCGAGGCAGCCTGGGCTCGCTGCACTGGTTTTTGTAGGAGCCACAGAAGGGAAGAGAGGGTCAAAGTGGCCACGCCTCGCTCCTGAGAAAGGCGGAGCAGAGGGAGGTGGGCGCGGAGGGCAGCAGTGGAGTCCCCAGCGTCCGGGGCTCCTGTCCCTGGTGGAGTTGAGAGCCTCCTCTAGTTGTGGCCTCTGCCCTGTCAGCAGCCACTGAGGTCTGGAGGGAGCTGGGGGCTGAGGGGGAGGAGGAAGGGACAGGCCTGCTTCTGGAGAGGGCTGGCGTCAACCTGTGCTAGCCTCGTGTGCTACTCCTGCGTCCGGTGTGCACGGCCGTGCCTCGTGCCTCGTGCCTCGTGCCTCGTGCCTCGTGCCTCGTGCCTCGTGCCTCGTGCCTCGTGCCTCGTGCCTCGTGCCTCGTGGCGCAGCGGTTCCCGGGGTGCGCAGCACTCTTGTCTTGCAGTAACGGCTTTGTCTCCAACCCTTGGAGGCAAGTTACCTTTTCCCCCTCCCCCCCTCCCCCACCCCCCACCCAGTGAAAAGAGGTAGAGAATCTTACAGAAATGCATTTGCTGGAATGTCTATTTTCCGATAAATCTGAAAGTATCTCCTAGTGAGTCTCGTGTGTAGAGTAAGGACAGTTCATGCATATCTTAAAGCAGGTACATCTAGCAACGGAGAGCATCCCGGTGCTAGGATGGAGTTTCCCACTAACTCTGGGAGTGGAATCTGTAGAGCCTCGGGTGCTTGCACCATGAGGTTAGCGAGGGTGCAGGTGCACCCACAGCCCTGCCTGTGCCGCGTCCCTTCTGCTATAGAGCATCTGCCGGGGCCTGCGGGGGTCGCCTGAGCGTTGCTGTTCCCTTTTTCACGTGAGCCTTTTTATCGAATACTAGGATAAACTTGACCTCACATACTTGGTGGGGAGAGAGAAAAGTATATATGGGACCTCTTTAATTCTATGTTGGAAAATAGATTTGGGCAAAATATTTCTGCATATGCGTGCTTGGTGGGCGTGGGGTTCCCTGCCGCACCCTGGGGCACGTTCGCCCGCACATTGTGATTTAATCTTGGGTCTATGGCAACAAAACTGTAGAAGTTGGCTATGACTGACTTTCTCAGATCTAGAAACAAACATACAATTGGAATCATCATCTATTGGACTTCTTTGTAAAACCTGATTTGAGCTATCATTTTTGCTTGGTATGTTAACAGTTTCAAACTCAAATGTCACAATGAGGAATTGTTACCATTTTGTTTTCGTATCAACATATTGCTTCGCCAAGTTTCTTCTCACTAATAGTTATCCTTCCTCTGAATGCGGCGTAATTGTTATAGAATTAAGAAAAAGGTTGGTTGGGCACGCTGGCTTATGCCCGTAATGTAATCGCAGCCCTTTGTGAGGCCAAGGAGTTCAAGAGCAGCCTGGACAACAGAGCAAGACACCCCATCTCTCTCACAACAGAAAAATTAGCTGAGTATGGTGGTGCGTGCCTGTGGTCCCTGCTACTCTGGAGTCCGAGGTGGGAAGAACACTTAAGGCTACGGTGAGCTGTGATTGCTCCACTGTACTCCAGTCTTGGTGACAGAGCCAAGACCCTGTCTCAGAAAGAAAAATGTAAAAAAAAAAAAAAAAAAAAAAATCCAGAAATGTCATTTTCTTCTTTAATCATCCCAAAAGAGAAATCGGTTTTTTCTAAGCGTGTTAAAGGGTAACTGATAAGATTCTTTCCTTGCATTGTTTCTCCTTTTCAAATATTTCCAGTATTCTGTCCACATCGTCTCTCATCATCTCGTTACAAAGGTGTCTTCGAGGTTAGTGGTGTTTCTGTGTTGCACCTTGGAGAACAGCCGGCATGAAACCTCTTACCACCACCGTGCGCATTGTAGTCCCAATTAAAATCCTCTCCAGAGACGCCTGTGCTGCTTATGAAAGCAGAACTTTGGTTGTGCTAACATGTGCATTCAGCTCATGGTTTTAAGTTCATATCTGAGATGATGCTGTAGAATTCATTAATCATATGGGATCAGTAATGATGGCAGGTAATTCTGGCTGATGTCATTTAGAGGATATTTTTCACTTCAAGTTACAGCTTCCTTTGTGATAGTCATTTTGGGATTCATTGAAATGTGTGCTTTATTTCACAGCTCAGATTTTCATTAGACATTTCATAGCATAGGATTTTGAAAGCCGATTTGGCAAAATCTTTCTAGCGAAATGTCTGACGTCAGAAGGAACAGCACTCAGAATTACTGGTAACTGTGGTCCATTTTCAGGCTGATGATAGAAGTCACTTGAACGGTCAGGGCTGCTTTGTGAGGCGGATGATGGGGTTTTTGAACCCTGACCCTCCTGACACGCCAGCTCTGGCCCTGGCCCTGGCCTTCTCTCCTCTCCACTGGGAGAAGAGAAGGTGCCAGCATCCACCTCACAGGCCATCGTGAGAACCCGGGACTAAGGGTTTGTGTTCCTCTTGCAGGTGGCGCCGCAGATGTGGGGGCCTGACGATATATACACACTGCAGGCTGCCAGTGTCGGGGTAATCCAGTTTTCGTCAAAAGGTGGGATTTGCTTTGCTCCCCTGCGGACCAGGTGCGGTGCTGCTGTTGCAGCAGGTGTGTGGATCCTCTTGGGTGGTCCTCAGGTGGACAAGGAGTCACCGATTCCGATTCCCAGGGTTAGATGTGAGCGGGGACCATGGACCTCATGTGTTCAGAGGGGAGAAGTAAAAAAGCTTCCCTTGTAATTCCAGGACCGTCTATCCCAGGAATGCCAAGCCCCACTGGCTTTCACCCGACGCTGTCGTAGGTGACGCCGCATGGAAATGAGGACCCGTGTGCCGCATACCTGAGCCAGTACCCGTCTCCCTCCAGGGCCGTGGCCGAGCCCTCCTGATTTCGCTGGGTTGCCAGCCTGGGGATCTGTAAGCCCAGCGACGCCTGCGGTCTCGGCCCCCCCTCCCCGTGGGGACAGGAGAGGTGGCTTCCAGGGGCTGGTGATGAATGCCTGAATGAAGCCGACTTGTGACTGCAGTTCTGTCTAAGGGCCTCCCCGGGTGTTAGATGTCAGTAAATGACACGTGTGTGTGTGGATCTCATGTGATGAGAGAAACAGTGGGGGAAACCAAAGCTTGTGGAGTCTGCAGGTGCTGGACTTGGGGATGTGTGCACCTGTGTACTTGGTGAGGGGCGTGAGGTCTGGAATGAGTGTGCACGTGTGTCACGTTTGTGCGTGTGTGGTGAGTGTATTTAGCAGGTGTGTGTGGAGTGAGCGTGTTCATGCGTGTGCCGTGTATGTTGGAGGGTGTGTGGAGTGTGTACACGCATCACATTTGGTGAGTGTATTTGAGGGTGTGTATGGAGTGCATAGAGGCGTTTGCGTGTATAGTATCGGGTGAAGGGGTGGCATGTGTGGAGTAAGCATGCACACGTGTGTGCTGTGTGTGGGGTTTCTACCTGCTCCTCCCCTGAGCCTGCTCCTGGGCCCTGCTGTCCTGGCAGCTTTACAGTTGGGTGTGTCTTTGATTCCGGAAGATTCTGGAACCCGATTCTGAAGCTGTGATCGCAAACTTGCAGCCCTGGGGGACGCTGGCCCGTGGAGCCGGCACGAGGATCTCTGTGCTGGCCTCTCCCTGGGCTGGGCTCCTCTGTCCACAGCAGAGCGTGTCCGATGATTGAACTGTGCGGGTCTGTGGCTCCCCAGCCTCGAGTCAGCCCTCGGTTCTGATCCCGCCTCTGTTTTTCTTGCTGAGGGGCTCCGGGAAGTGGTGCCTGGGATGACGTTTTCACCCTGGGGTTGCTTCGCCTGCTGCCCAGGTGCTGGCTGCCTGAGCCCTGCTGCCGTCCTGGGTGGACGGGGCTGGCGCGGGGACATCCCTGAGCACCTGCGGGAAGGCAGGTTTAGGAAGTGCCAGAGGTGAGGGGCTTCCTCCCAGGCTTGATTTTCTGGAAAGTTCTGGGCCTCATATTTTTCCCTAAGGGAAGTTAGAAACTGAGTTTCTCTTTAGGGGAACGTCTTTGCAGCGTCTGTTGTTAGAATGTTCTCCAGGTGTGGAATACCCGGGGCCGTGTGTGTTTGGGAACCTCCGTGTCCTGAGCGAATTCAGTAGGGGATGGAGAGAGGCCTCCCTCCTGTCAGCTTGGCCTCTGTTTCCAGCTTGTGAGTTGTGAGGGTTGGCGGCTGCTGGCATCCCAGGGAGAGTCAAACACTGGGTGGCGTGGGATGGGAACGTTCGCTCTGACAAGGTCAGTGGGAAAGCGTCTAAGCAAACGTCGCTGTTCTCCGGGCTCCTCGGGGTCGAGCTTGTTTGGTGGTGGTGAGGGAACGCTACCCTTGCTCCTGTTCCTCGCCATCTGAATGGTGTCCAGGGCTTGTTCCGCCGGAGAGGTGATGCGCGTAGAATGGGGGTCAGGTCGCAGGCTCCGAGGTTGTTTGGAATCTGTCAACGGACTTCCTAAACACACAGGTGCTTGGTAAAGAGATGTTCCTGATTGGCTAAAACATCTCAACAGGACGTGATAGCTGGTGGTGGTTTCAAGACTACCACAATTTTCCTGTTCCTTTTTCAATGCCTGTTGGATAGGGGAGGATTGGCATACTTTTCTTTTCCTGTCTGCGTACTTGACACTTTGTTTATTTGTGTGCTTATGTGGGTGTGCAGTTGACAGGATTTCGAAGCGGTCTCAGCCCTGGGGAGGCTTCAGGGCAGCCTCAGTGAGCGCTGAAGGGAGGCAGGGATTTGGGGGCTACCTCCTCCACAGGACGGACACCAAGGGCCAGAGGTCAGCAATCTCAGTGAGGTCACACAGACGGGCACACCCAGCACCCTGGCCCCTGTGCCTCTCCTTCACGTTTGTCTCTGCTCCAAGCTGCTCTCCTGGGTCATCACGGGCGATCTCTAGGCGCGTGCTTGGTTCTTGCAGAAGTGGTGTCTGGCTGTGGTCAGTGTGGGCTCTCAGGACTTCCATGTTTTTGGCTCCCATCAATATTGGGCAGTGTGGTGTATGTTTGTTTTGGAGTGGTAGATCCGGGTGGATTTTGGCTTTGCCAACTCATTTAATACCTGTTTCTCCTGTTTCTGTATCGGGTGTTCTCTGGTTAGAAGGGGGATGACGGTGTGGTGGAACGGCTTCTGGCTGTTGAGCCCCTGCTGAGAGCTGTTTGGCGTGCACACATCCGTTTCGGCACAATCTCATGAGCAGCCCTGGGCAGTGCAGAAAGCGAGGCCCAGGTGAGGCTGTCGGACCCAGGAGGGCCCTGACCTGTGTGCTTTCAGCCTCTGAGCCGCCCCTCTCCTGACTGCTTACCAAGCTGTATCGATACTGCAATCTGAGCATTGAAAAGTCACCAGGGGAATGCCGTTTCCGGGGATCTTACTGTGAACCTTCTGTTAAAGGTTGGATGTCGAATAATGACTTGCCTTTGAATGCAGGTACCAAACGGGCTCCCTGGGATAACTCATTCCATAGAAACGTTTTAAAATAATGCTCCCAACTAGCTATCCTTTACATGCTTTCTACTAAGAGGTGCTCTGCTCTCCTGTGCGCTTTAGTGATATGCCGTGTTTGCTTTGCATGCACTTGGGTTTTCAGAAGAAAACCGTGTTTGCAGGTACACTTGGAGCACGACATTCTTCTTCCTGTTAGTGTAGATGCTCCATGAGAGGAGATAATGCTCATGCATTTCTGTGTGTTTTGTGGGGAATAAAAGTAGCCGCCGGCTCTAGCAAACCTAGAAGATGCCCAAAAGGTGATACACGTGAAAATATGCGGCCACTGCCATAAACCGCCTTGTATTATGTGTGGCAAAGTGCTGTGTGTGCGCTGTCTATGGAGAAAATGAGTCTTCCCTATTTTCCCAAGAGGTAACACTTGAATAGACTTCAGAAGTTGTCTTATCTGCAAACGGTACCCTCCTTCCATTGTTTTGAGACGTTGTCAT
Source organism: Chlorocebus sabaeus (assembly GCF_047675955.1). Classification (NCBI taxonomy): domain Eukaryota; kingdom Metazoa; phylum Chordata; class Mammalia; order Primates; family Cercopithecidae; genus Chlorocebus; species Chlorocebus sabaeus. The sequence goes on from NW_027327721.1 coordinate 157,348, forward strand.
AGGAACTCACACATGTCATTGTTTTCTCAGAACCTCCAGGGTTTGTCATAGTCCCTGTGTGTCATCGCAGCGTCTGGCTCCACTTGATTTAAAGCAGGAAGAGGCCAGCCACGTGGCCTCGCTGGTGCTTCCCAAGCACAGGGTCTCATGAGGGCGGGAGCACTTGGTTGGGAGACGTGCTGTTCTTCCTGATAGAAACCCTGTGGTGCCGTTCGCTAGTCTCCTGCGGCGTTTCTTCCACCCTACATGCACCCAGTTTCTGTTGGTTTTTAGTTTATTTATATTTTCCGAGACAGGGTCTTGCTCTGTCACCCAGGCTGGCATGCGGTGGCGTGATCCCTGGCTCAGGCGATCCTCCCCCCTCAGTCACCCGAGCAGCTGGGACCTGGGGCACGCACCAGCATGCCTGGCTAATTTTCTTTTCTTTGTTGCAGGGATGGGGGGTCTCGTTGTGTTGCCCAGGTGTGGCTCTGTTTTCTGGTGAGTGTACAGTGGGTTTTTATGGGGAACCTCTGTATTTGGGTCGGGGGTGTGGCATCCTGGTCAGGAAATGGCCCTCAGGCTTCCTTCCTGCCCAGCCAGGGTCACGAGTAGTGTCTCCACCTGGGCTGGTGTGTGTGTGCTGGCCAGTAGGGCTTAGTCCTGGACTGCAGACTGGTGCTGGTCCATGGTCTGTTAGGGACCGCGGGGTCATAGCTGGAGGTGAGTGGCGGGCGAAGTGAGCATGACCGCCTGAGCTCTGCCTCCTCTTGGATCAGCGGCAGCATTTAGATTCTCCTAGGCGCTGGGACCCTATTGTAAACGGCATGTGAAGGGATCTCGGAGGTGCTCCTTATGAGGATCCAATGCCTGACCTGAGGTGGAACAGTTGCATTTCAAAACCACCCCTCAGAAAAATTGTCTTCCGCGATACCCATCCCTGGTGTCGAGAAGGCTGGGGTCCTTAACCATCTGGAGGGATGTACCGTGTCAGACTCACTGTGGTCGACGGGCTGTAGGCCAGGTTTCGTGAGGTCACGTGTCGGCTTGTAGGACTTTCTCTGGCAGAGGTGCGAGTGACTTCTGTTCACTGTGAGAGGCTCATCTCAGGGGCTTCATGGCCTGGGGGATGGCAGCCTGTTTGAACTGATCGAGCAATCTCACGCTACCCTTATTTTCTGAAACACCCGTGAGTGACTTTTTCACACGTTCTTTGAAGCGGCGTCATGCCCGTGCTCCTGGGTAATGAGCGAATGCTTTTGTTGACCCCTCATCCCCTTTCTTTGGGGTGTGTTCCGGTCTCGGTTCTCACGCGTTCTGCTTCTACGGGAATCTCTGAAGCTGCTGAGTGTAGAAAGCACTGAGGAGGCTGTGCTCCCACCCCCGTGAGCCTTCCAGGCATCGTCCTCTCCCCTCAGCGAGGCGACGTCCATGGCACACCGAGGAGGCTGTGCTCCTGTCCCCCGTAAGCCTTCCAGGCGTCCTCCTCTCCCCTCCAGGGGGACAGGAGGAACCTTTCAAACCCTTCTTAAACTTGTTTCCATGTCTTTGTTTTAACAGATTTCTTTGCATCTTCTCCCTTATCCAGAAGTGAGGGTGTGAACGCTGAGTTATTCCCAGGAGTCAAGAAACCACACACAGCCCAAAGTGACATTTGTTTCCCCGAAATGATTTGTGTGTGTTCACCTTAAAATGCAGCTCAGTAAAACAGGTGTGTGTTTTGAGGAATGACTTGAAATTACCCTGGTAAAGATGTGACAGTTCCATTTCATCCAGTCTGTGCAGGTGTCCACAACCCCCTTCAGTGGTTGCGTGTAAGTTTATGTGACTTGGGGTTATTTATTTATTGATTTATTTACCTTTTATTATTATTTTTTTTTTTTTTGAAGAACAAAAATCTTGTTGCTGGGGACTTCAGAGGGTGTGCTGGGATTGTGTGGGGCGGACATCGGGGGCTTCAGTGTGTGGCCTCCTTGAAAAGACGTTCAAATTCAGGCTGAGCGTCCCTACTCCAAAATGCTCTGAAACCTGAACCATTCCGAGCTCTCCCTCATATGACACTCGCAGGAAATGCTCTTCGGAGCACTTTGGATTTCAGGCTGGGGATGCTCAACCAGAAAGCGAAATACTGCAAGAGCCTTCTTGCCCCAGGAGCTTGGATGAGGACATGTGGCCTGTGCCGGGCATCCGTGGCGTGCGAGGCAGCCTGGGCTCGCTGCACTGGTTTTTGTAGGAGCCACAGAAGGGAAGAGAGGGTCAAAGTGGCCACGCCTCGCTCCTGAGAAAGGCGGAGCAGAGGGAGGTGGGCGCGGAGGGCAGCAGTGGAGTCCCCAGCGTCCGGGGCTCCTGTCCCTGGTGGAGTTGAGAGCCTCCTCTAGTTGTGGCCTCTGCCCTGTCAGCAGCCACTGAGGTCTGGAGGGAGCTGGGGGCTGAGGGGGAGGAGGAAGGGACAGGCCTGCTTCTGGAGAGGGCTGGCGTCAACCTGTGCTAGCCTCGTGTGCTACTCCTGCGTCCGGTGTGCACGGCCGTGCCTCGTGCCTCGTGCCTCGTGCCTCGTGCCTCGTGCCTCGTGCCTCGTGCCTCGTGCCTCGTGCCTCGTGCCTCGTGCCTCGTGCCTCGTGCCTCGTGCCTCGTGCCTCGTGCCTCGTGCCTCGTGCCTCGTGCCTCGTGCCTCGTGCCTCGTGGCGCAGCGGTTCCCGGGGTGCGCAGCACTCTTGTCTTGCAGTAACGGCTTTGTCTCCAACCCTTGGAGGCAAGTTACCTTTTCCCCCTCCCCCCTCCCCCACCCCCCACCCAGTGAAAAGAGGTAGAGAATCTTACAGAAATGCATTTGCTGGAATGTCTATTTTCCGATAAATCTGAAAGTATCTCCTAGTGAGTCTCGTGTGTAGAGTAAGGACAGTTCATGCATATCTTAAAGCAGGTACATCTAGCAACGGAGAGCATCCCGGTGCTAGGATGGAGTTTCCCACTAACTCTGGGAGTGGAATCTGTAGAGCCTCGGGTGCTTGCACCATGAGGTTAGCGAGGGTGCAGGTGCACCCACAGCCCTGCCTGTGCCGCGTCCCTTCTGCTATAGAGCATCTGCCGGGGCCTGCGGGGGTCGCCTGAGCGTTGCTGTTCCCTTTTTCACGTGAGCCTTTTTATCGAATACTAGGATAAACTTGACCTCACATACTTGGTGGGGAGAGAGAAAAGTATATATGGGACCTCTTTAATTCTATGTTGGAAAATAGATTTGGGCAAAATATTTCTGCATATGCGTGCTTGGTGGGCGTGGGGTTCCCTGCCGCACCCTGGGGCACGTTCGCCCGCACATTGTGATTTAATCTTGGGTCTATGGCAACAAAACTGTAGAAGTTGGCTATGACTGACTTTCTCAGATCTAGAAACAAACATACAATTGGAATCATCATCTATTGGACTTCTTTGTAAAACCTGATTTGAGCTATCATTTTTGCTTGGTATGTTAACAGTTTCAAACTCAAATGTCACAATGAGGAATTGTTACCATTTTGTTTTCGTATCAACATATTGCTTCGCCAAGTTTCTTCTCACTAATAGTTATCCTTCCTCTGAATGCGGCGTAATTGTTATAGAATTAAGAAAAAGGTTGGTTGGGCACGCTGGCTTATGCCCGTAATGTAATCGCAGCCCTTTGTGAGGCCAAGGAGTTCAAGAGCAGCCTGGACAACAGAGCAAGACACCCCATCTCTCTCACAACAGAAAAATTAGCTGAGTATGGTGGTGCGTGCCTGTGGTCCCTGCTACTCTGGAGTCCGAGGTGGGAAGAACACTTAAGGCTACGGTGAGCTGTGATTGCTCCACTGTACTCCAGTCTTGGTGACAGAGCCAAGACCCTGTCTCAGAAAGAAAAATGTAAAAAAAAAAAAAAAAAAAAAAATCCAGAAATGTCATTTTCTTCTTTAATCATCCCAAAAGAGAAATCGGTTTTTTCTAAGCGTGTTAAAGGGTAACTGATAAGATTCTTTCCTTGCATTGTTTCTCCTTTTCAAATATTTCCAGTATTCTGTCCACATCGTCTCTCATCATCTCGTTACAAAGGTGTCTTCGAGGTTAGTGGTGTTTCTGTGTTGCACCTTGGAGAACAGCCGGCATGAAACCTCTTACCACCACCGTGCGCATTGTAGTCCCAATTAAAATCCTCTCCAGAGACGCCTGTGCTGCTTATGAAAGCAGAACTTTGGTTGTGCTAACATGTGCATTCAGCTCATGGTTTTAAGTTCATATCTGAGATGATGCTGTAGAATTCATTAATCATATGGGATCAGTAATGATGGCAGGTAATTCTGGCTGATGTCATTTAGAGGATATTTTTCACTTCAAGTTACAGCTTCCTTTGTGATAGTCATTTTGGGATTCATTGAAATGTGTGCTTTATTTCACAGCTCAGATTTTCATTAGACATTTCATAGCATAGGATTTTGAAAGCCGATTTGGCAAAATCTTTCTAGCGAAATGTCTGACGTCAGAAGGAACAGCACTCAGAATTACTGGTAACTGTGGTCCATTTTCAGGCTGATGATAGAAGTCACTTGAACGGTCAGGGCTGCTTTGTGAGGCGGATGATGGGGTTTTTGAACCCTGACCCTCCTGACACGCCAGCTCTGGCCCTGGCCCTGGCCTTCTCTCCTCTCCACTGGGAGAAGAGAAGGTGCCAGCATCCACCTCACAGGCCATCGTGAGAACCCGGGACTAAGGGTTTGTGTTCCTCTTGCAGGTGGCGCCGCAGATGTGGGGGCCTGACGATATATACACACTGCAGGCTGCCAGTGTCGGGGTAATCCAGTTTTCGTCAAAAGGTGGGATTTGCTTTGCTCCCCTGCGGACCAGGTGCGGTGCTGCTGTTGCAGCAGGTGTGTGGATCCTCTTGGGTGGTCCTCAGGTGGACAAGGAGTCACCGATTCCGATTCCCAGGGTTAGATGTGAGCGGGGACCATGGACCTCATGTGTTCAGAGGGGAGAAGTAAAAAAGCTTCCCTTGTAATTCCAGGACCGTCTATCCCAGGAATGCCAAGCCCCACTGGCTTTCACCCGACGCTGTCGTAGGTGACGCCGCATGGAAATGAGGACCCGTGTGCCGCATACCTGAGCCAGTACCCGTCTCCCTCCAGGGCCGTGGCCGAGCCCTCCTGATTTCGCTGGGTTGCCAGCCTGGGGATCTGTAAGCCCAGCGACGCCTGCGGTCTCGGCCCCCCCTCCCCGTGGGGACAGGAGAGGTGGCTTCCAGGGGCTGGTGATGAATGCCTGAATGAAGCCGACTTGTGACTGCAGTTCTGTCTAAGGGCCTCCCCGGGTGTTAGATGTCAGTAAATGACACGTGTGTGTGTGGATCTCATGTGATGAGAGAAACAGTGGGGGAAACCAAAGCTTGTGGAGTCTGCAGGTGCTGGACTTGGGGATGTGTGCACCTGTGTACTTGGTGAGGGGCGTGAGGTCTGGAATGAGTGTGCACGTGTGTCACGTTTGTGCGTGTGTGGTGAGTGTATTTAGCAGGTGTGTGTGGAGTGAGCGTGTTCATGCGTGTGCCGTGTATGTTGGAGGGTGTGTGGAGTGTGTACACGCATCACATTTGGTGAGTGTATTTGAGGGTGTGTATGGAGTGCATAGAGGCGTTTGCGTGTATAGTATCGGGTGAAGGGGTGGCATGTGTGGAGTAAGCATGCACACGTGTGTGCTGTGTGTGGGGTTTCTACCTGCTCCTCCCCTGAGCCTGCTCCTGGGCCCTGCTGTCCTGGCAGCTTTACAGTTGGGTGTGTCTTTGATTCCGGAAGATTCTGGAACCCGATTCTGAAGCTGTGATCGCAAACTTGCAGCCCTGGGGGACGCTGGCCCGTGGAGCCGGCACGAGGATCTCTGTGCTGGCCTCTCCCTGGGCTGGGCTCCTCTGTCCACAGCAGAGCGTGTCCGATGATTGAACTGTGCGGGTCTGTGGCTCCCCAGCCTCGAGTCAGCCCTCGGTTCTGGTCCCGCCTCTGTTTTTCTTGCTGAGGGGCTCCGGGAAGTGGTGCCTGGGATGACGTTTTCACCCTGGGGTTGCTTCGCCTGCTGCCCAGGTGCTGGCTGCCTGAGCCCTGCTGCCGTCCTGGGTGGACGGGGCTGGCGCGGGGACATCCCTGAGCACCTGCGGGAAGGCAGGTTTAGGAAGTGCCAGAGGTGAGGGGCTTCCTCCCAGGCTTGATTTTCTGGAAAGTTCTGGGCCTCATATTTTTCCCTAAGGGAAGTTAGAAACTGAGTTTCTCTTTAGGGGAACGTCTTTGCAGCGTCTGTTGTTAGAATGTTCTCCAGGTGTGGAATACCCGGGGCCGTGTGTGTTTGGGAACCTCCGTGTCCTGAGCGAATTCAGTAGGGGATGGAGAGAGGCCTCCCTCCTGTCAGCTTGGCCTCTGTTTCCAGCTTGTGAGTTGTGAGGGTTGGCGGCTGCTGGCATCCCAGGGAGAGTCAAACACTGGGTGGCGTGGGATGGGAACGTTCGCTCTGACAAGGTCAGTGGGAAAGCGTCTAAGCAAACGTCGCTGTTCTCCGGGCTCCTCGGGGTCGAGCTTGTTTGGTGGTGGTGAGGGAACGCTACCCTTGCTCCTGTTCCTCGCCATCTGAATGGTGTCCAGGGCTTGTTCCGCCGGAGAGGTGATGCGCGTAGAATGGGGGTCAGGTCGCAGGCTCCGAGGTTGTTTGGAATCTGTCAACGGACTTCCTAAACACACAGGTGCTTGGTAAAGAGATGTTCCTGATTGGCTAAAACATCTCAACAGGACGTGATAGCTGGTGGTGGTTTCAAGACTACCACAATTTTCCTGTTCCTTTTTCAATGCCTGTTGGATAGGGGAGGATTGGCATACTTTTCTTTTCCTGTCTGCGTACTTGACACTTTGTTTATTTGTGTGCTTATGTGGGTGTGCAGTTGACAGGATTTCGAAGCGGTCTCAGCCCTGGGGAGGCTTCAGGGCAGCCTCAGTGAGCGCTGAAGGGAGGCAGGGATTTGGGGGCTACCTCCTCCACAGGACGGACACCAAGGGCCAGAGGTCAGCAATCTCAGTGAGGTCACACAGACGGGCACACCCAGCACCCTGGCCCCTGTGCCTCTCCTTCACGTTTGTCTCTGCTCCAAGCTGCTCTCCTGGGTCATCACGGGCGATCTCTAGGCGCGTGCTTGGTTCTTGCAGAAGTGGTGTCTGGCTGTGGTCAGTGTGGGCTCTCAGGACTTCCATGTTTTTGGCTCCCATCAATATTGGGCAGTGTGGTGTATGTTTGTTTTGGAGTGGTAGATCCGGGTGGATTTTGGCTTTGCCAACTCATTTAATACCTGTTTCTCCTGTTTCTGTATCGGGTGTTCTCTGGTTAGAAGGGGGATGACGGTGTGGTGGAACGGCTTCTGGCTGTTGAGCCCCTGCTGAGAGCTGTTTGGCGTGCACACATCCGTTTCGGCACAATCTCATGAGCAGCCCTGGGCAGTGCAGAAAGCGAGGCCCAGGTGAGGCTGTCGGACCCAGGAGGGCCCTGACCTGTGTGCTTTCAGCCTCTGAGCCGCCCCTCTCCTGACTGCTTACCAAGCTGTATCGATACTGCAATCTGAGCATTGAAAAGTCACCAGGGGAATGCCGTTTCCGGGGATCTTACTGTGAACCTTCTGTTAAAGGTTGGATGTCGAATAATGACTTGCCTTTGAATGCAGGTACCAAACGGGCTCCCTGGGATAACTCATTCCATAGAAACGTTTTAAAATAATGCTCCCAACTAGCTATCCTTTACATGCTTTCTACTCAGAGGTGCTCTGCTCTCCTGTGCGCTTTAGTGATATGCCGTGTTTGCTTTGCATGCACTTGGGTTTTCAGAAGAAAACCGTGTTTGCAGGTACACTTGGAGCACGACATTCTTCTTCCTGTTAGTGTAGATGCTCCATGAGAGGAGATAATGCTCATGCATTTCTGTGTGTTTTGTGGGGAATAAAAGTAGCCGCCGGCTCTAGCAAACCTAGAAGATGCCCAAAAGGTGATACACGTGAAAATATGCGGCCACTGCCATAAACCGCCTTGTATTATGTGTGGCAAAGTGCTGTGTGTGCGCTGTCTATGGAGAAAATGAGTCTTCCCTATTTTCCCAAGAGGTAACACTTGAATAGACTTCAGAAGTTGTCTTATCTGCAAACGGTGCCCTCCTTCCATTGTTTTGAGACGTTGTCATAGGAACTCACACATGTCATTGTTTTCTCAGTTAGAACCTCCAGGGTTTGTCATAGTCCCTGTGTGTCATCGCAGCGTCTGGCTCCACTTGATTTAAAGCAGGAAGAGGCCAGCCACGTGGCCTCGCTGGTGCTTCCCAAGCACAGGGTCTCATGAGGGCGGGAGCACTTGGTTGGGAGACGTGCTGTTCTTCCTGATAGAAACCCTGTGGTGCCGTTCGCTAGTCTCCTGCGGCGTTTCTTCCACCCTACATGCACCCAGTTTCTGTTGGTTTTTAGTTTATTTATATTTTCCGAGACAGGGTCTTGCTCTGTCACCCAGGCTGGCATGCGGTGGCGTGATCCCTGGCTCAGGCGATCCTCCCCCCTCAGTCACCCGAGCAGCTGGGACCTGGGGCACGCACCAGCATGCCTGGCTAATTTTCTTTTCTTTGTTGCAGGGATGGGGGGTCTCGTTGTGTTGCCCAGGTGTGGCTCTGTTTTCTGGTGAGTGTACAGTGGGTTTTTATGGGGAACCTCTGTATTTGGGTCGGGGGTGTGGCATCCTGGTCAGGAAATGGCCCTCAGGCTTCCTTCCTGCCCAGCCAGGGTCACGAGTAGTGTCTCCACCTGGGCTGGTGTGTGTGTGCTGGCCAGTAGGGCTTAGTCCTGGACTGCAGACTGGTGCTGGTCCATGGTCTGTTAGGGACCGCGGGGTCATAGCCGGAGGTGAGTGGCGGGCGAAGTGAGCATGACCGCCTGAGCTCTGCCTCCTCTTGGATCAGCGGCAGCATTTAGATTCTCCTAGGCGCTGGGACCCTATTGTAAACGGCATGTGAAGGGATCTCGGAGGTGCTCCTTATGAGGATCCAATGCCTGACCTGAGGTGGAACAGTTGCATTTCAAAACCACCCCTCAGAAAAATTGTCTTCCGCGATACCCATCCCTGGTGTCGAGAAGGCTGGGGTCCTTAACCATCTGGAGGGATGTACCGTGTCAGACTCACTGTGGTCGACGGGCTGTAGGCCAGGTTTCGTGAGGTCACGTGTCGGCTTGTAGGACTTTCTCTGGCAGAGGTGCGAGTGACTTCTGTTCACTGTGAGAGGCTCATCTCAGGGGCTTCATGGCCTGGGGGATGGCAGCCTGTTTGAACTGATCGAGCAATCTCACGCTACCCTTATTTTCTGAAACACCCGTGAGTGACTTTTTCACACGTTCTTTGAAGCGGCGTCATGCCCGTGCTCCTGGGTAATGAGCGAATGCTTTTGTTGACCCCTCATCCCCTTTCTTTGGGGTGTGTTCCGGTCTCGGTTCTCACGCGTTCTGCTTCTACGGGAATCTCTGAAGCTGCTGAGTGTAGAAAGCACTGAGGAGGCTGTGCTCCCACCCCCGTGAGCCTTCCAGGCATCGTCCTCTCCCCTCAGCGAGGCGACGTCCATGGCACACCGAGGAGGCTGTGCTCCTGTCCCCCGTAAGCCTTCCAGGCGTCCTCCTCTCCCCTCCAGGGGGACAGGAGGAACCTTTCAAACCCTTCTTAAACTTGTTTCCATGTCTTTGTTTTAACAGATTTCTTTGCATCTTCTCCCTTATCCAGAAGTGAGGGTGTGAACGCTGAGTTATTCCCAGGAGTCAAGAAACCACACACAGCCCAAAGTGACATTTGTTTCCCCGAAATGATTTGTGTGTGTTCACCTTAAAATGCAGCTCAGTAAAACAGGTGTGTGTTTTGAGGAATGACTTGAAATTACCCTGGTAAAGATGTGACAGTTCCATTTCATCCAGTCTGTGCAGGTGTCCACAACCCCCTTCAGTGGTTGCGTGTGAGTTTATGTGACTTGGGGTTATTTATTTATTGATTTATTTACCTTTTATTATTATTTTTTTTTTTTTTGAAGAACAAAAATCTTGTTGCTGGGGACTTCAGAGGGTGTGCTGGGATTGTGTGGGGCGGACATCGGGGGCTTCAGTGTGTGGCCTCCTTGAAAAGACGTTCAAATTCAGGCTGAGCGTCCCTACTCCAAAATGCTCTGAAACCTGAACCATTCCGAGCTCTCCCTCATATGACACTCGCAGGAAATGCTCTTCGGAGCACTTTGGATTTCAGGCTGGGGATGCTCAACCAGAAAGCGAAATACTGCAAGAGCCTTCTTGCCCCAGGAGCTTGGATGAGGACATGTGGCCTGTGCCGGGCATCCGTGGCGTGCGAGGCAGCCTGGGCTCGCTGCACTGGTTTTTGTAGGAGCCACAGAAGGGAAGAGAGGGTCAAAGTGGCCACGCCTCGCTCCTGAGAAAGGCGGAGCAGAGGGAGGTGGGCGCGGAGGGCAGCAGTGGAGTCCCCAGCGTCCGGGGCTCCTGTCCCTGGTGGAGTTGAGAGCCTCCTCTAGTTGTGGCCTCTGCCCTGTCAGCAGCCACTGAGGTCTGGAGGGAGCTGGGGGCTGAGGGGGAGGAGGAAGGGACAGGCCTGCTTCTGGAGAGGGCTGGCGTCAACCTGTGCTAGCCTCGTGTGCTACTCCTGCGTCCGGTGTGCACGGCCGTGCCTCGTGCCTCGTGCCTCGTGCCTCGTGCCTCGTGCCTCGTGCCTCGTGCCTCGTGCCTCGTGGCGCAGCGGTTCCCGGGGTGCGCAGCACTCTTGTCTTGCAGTAACGGCTTTGTCTCCAACCCTTGGAGGCAAGTTACCTTTTCCCCCTCCCCCCTCCCCCACCCCCCACCCAGTGAAAAGAGGTAGAGAATCTTACAGAAATGCATTTGCTGGAATGTCTATTTTCCGATAAATCTGAAAGTATCTCCTAGTGAGTCTCGTGTGTAGAGTAAGGACAGTTCATGCATATCTTAAAGCAGGTACATCTAGCAACGGAGAGCATCCCGGTGCTAGGATGGAGTTTCCCACTAACTCTGGGAGTGGAATCTGTAGAGCCTCGGGTGCTTGCACCATGAGGTTAGCGAGGGTGCAGGTGCACCCACAGCCCTGCCTGTGCCGCGTCCCTTCTGCTATAGAGCATCTGCCGGGGCCTGCGGGGGTCGCCTGAGCGTTGCTGTTCCCTTTTTCACGTGAGCCTTTTTATCGAATACTAGGATAAACTTGACCTCACATACTTGGTGGGGAGAGAGAAAAGTATATATGGGACCTCTTTAATTCTATGTTGGAAAATAGATTTGGGCAAAATATTTCTGCATATGCGTGCTTGGTGGGCGTGGGGTTCCCTGCCGCACCCTGGGGCACGTTCGCCCGCACATTGTGATTTAATCTTGGGTCTATGGCAACAAAACTGTAGAAGTTGGCTATGACTGACTTTCTCAGATCTAGAAACAAACATACAATTGGAATCATCATCTATTGGACTTCTTTGTAAAACCTGATTTGAGCTATCATTTTTGCTTGGTATGTTAACAGTTTCAAACTCAAATGTCACAATGAGGAATTGTTACCATTTTGTTTTCGTATCAACATATTGCTTCGCCAAGTTTCTTCTCACTAATAGTTATCCTTCCTCTGAATGCGGCGTAATTGTTATAGAATTAAGAAAAAGGTTGGTTGGGCACGCTGGCTTATGCCCGTAATGTAATCGCAGCCCTTTGTGAGGCCAAGGAGTTCAAGAGCAGCCTGGACAACAGAGCAAGACACCCCATCTCTCTCACAACAGAAAAATTAGCTGAGTATGGTGGTGCGTGCCTGTGGTCCCTGCTACTCTGGAGTCCGAGGTGGGAAGAACACTTAAGGCTACGGTGAGCTGTGATTGCTCCACTGTACTCCAGTCTTGGTGACAGAGCCAAGACCCTGTCTCAGAAAGAAAAATGTAAAAAAAAAAAAAAAAAAATCCAGAAATGTCATTTTCTTCTTTAATCATCCCAAAAGAGAAATCGGTTTTTTCTAAGCGTGTTAAAGGGTAACTGATAAGATTCTTTCCTTGCATTGTTTCTCCTTTTCAAATATTTCCAGTATTCTGTCCACATCGTCTCTCATCATCTCGTTACAAAGGTGTCTTCGAGGTTAGTGGTGTTTCTGTGTTGCACCTTGGAGAACAGCCGGCATGAAACCTCTTACCACCACCGTGCGCATTGTAGTCCCAATTAAAATCCTCTCCAGAGACGCCTGTGCTGCTTATGAAAGCAGAACTTTGGTTGTGCTAACATGTGCATTCAGCTCATGGTTTTAAGTTCATATCTGAGATGATGCTGTAGAATTCATTAATCATATGGGATCAGTAATGATGGCAGGTAATTCTGGCTGATGTCATTTAGAGGATATTTTTCACTTCAAGTTACAGCTTCCTTTGTGATAGTCATTTTGGGATTCATTGAAATGTGTGCTTTATTTCACAGCTCAGATTTTCATTAGACATTTCATAGCATAGGATTTTGAAAGCCGATTTGGCAAAATCTTTCTAGCGAAATGTCTGACGTCAGAAGGAACAGCACTCAGAATTACTGGTAACTGTGGTCCATTTTCAGGCTGATGATAGAAGTCACTTGAACGGTCAGGGCTGCTTTGTGAGGCGGATGATGGGGTTTTTGAACCCTGACCCTCCTGACACGCCAGCTCTGGCCCTGGCCCTGGCCTTCTCTCCTCTCCACTGGGAGAAGAGAAGGTGCCAGCATCCACCTCACAGGCCATCGTGAGAACCCGGGACTAAGGGTTTGTGTTCCTCTTGCAGGTGGCGCCGCAGATGTGGGGGCCTGACGATATATACACACTGCAGGCTGCCAGTGTCGGGGTAATCCAGTTTTCGTCAAAAGGTGGGATTTGCTTTGCTCCCCTGCGGACCAGGTGCGGTGCTGCTGTTGCAGCAGGTGTGTGGATCCTCTTGGGTGGTCCTCAGGTGGACAAGGAGTCACCGATTCCGATTCCCAGGGTTAGATGTGAGCGGGGACCATGGACCTCATGTGTTCAGAGGGGAGAAGTAAAAAAGCTTCCCTTGTAATTCCAGGACCGTCTATCCCAGGAATGCCAAGCCCCACTGGCTTTCACCCGACGCTGTCGTAGGTGACGCCGCATGGAAATGAGGACCCGTGTGCCGCATACCTGAGCCAGTACCCGTCTCCCTCCAGGGCCGTGGCCGAGCCCTCCTGATTTCGCTGGGTTGCCAGCCTGGGGATCTGTAAGCCCAGCGACGCCTGTGGTCTCGGCCCCCCCTCCCCGTGGGGACAGGAGAGGTGGCTTCCAGGGGCTGGTGATGAATGCCTGAATGAAGCCGACTTGTGACTGCAGTTCTGTCTAAGGGCCTCCCCGGGTGTTAGATGTCAGTAAATGACACGTGTGTGTGTGGATCTCATGTGATGAGAGAAACAGTGGGGGAAACCAAAGCTTGTGGAGTCTGCAGGTGCTGGACTTGGGGATGTGTGCACCTGTGTACTTGGTGAGGGGCGTGAGGTCTGGAATGAGTGTGCACGTGTGTCACGTTTGTGCGTGTGTGGTGAGTGTATTTAGCAGGTGTGTGTGGAGTGAGCGTGTTCATGCGTGTGCCGTGTATGTTGGAGGGTGTGTGGAGTGTGTACACGCATCACATTTGGTGAGTGTATTTGAGGGTGTGTATGGAGTGCATAGAGGCGTTTGCGTGTATAGTATCGGGTGAAGGGGTGGCATGTGTGGAGTAAGCATGCACACGTGTGTGCTGTGTGTGGGGTTTCTACCTGCTCCTCCCCTGAGCCTGCTCCTGGGCCCTGCTGTCCTGGCAGCTTTACAGTTGGGTGTGTCTTTGATTCCGGAAGATTCTGGAACCCGATTCTGAAGCTGTGATCGCAAACTTGCAGCCCTGGGGGACGCTGGCCCGTGGAGCCGGCACGAGGATCTCTGTGCTGGCCTCTCCCTGGGCTGGGCTCCTCTGTCCACAGCAGAGCGTGTCCGATGATTGAACTGTGCGGGTCTGTGGCTCCCCAGCCTCGAGTCAGCCCTCGGTTCTGGTCCCGCCTCTGTTTTTCTTGCTGAGGGGCTCCGGGAAGTGGTGCCTGGGATGACGTTTTCACCCTGGGGTTGCTTCGCCTGCTGCCCAGGTGCTGGCTGCCTGAGCCCTGCTGCCGTCCTGGGTGGACGGGGCTGGTGCGGGGACATCCCTGAGCACCTGCGGGAAGGCAGGTTTAGGAAGTGCCAGAGGTGAGGGGCTTCCTCCCAGGCTTGATTTTCTGGAAAGTTCTGGGCCTCCTATTTTTCCCTAAGGGAAGTTAGAAACTGAGTTTCTCTTTAGGGGAACGTCTTTGCAGCGTCTGTTGTTAGAATGTTCTCCAGGTGTGGAATACCCGGGGCCGTGTGTGTTTGGGAACCTCCGTGTCCTGAGCGAATTCAGTAGGGGATGGAGAGAGGCCTCCCTCCTGTCAGCTTGGCCTCTGTTTCCAGCTTGTGAGTTGTGAGGGTTGGCGGCTGCTGGCATCCCAGGGAGAGTCAAACACTGGGTGGCGTGGGATGGGAACGTTCGCTCTGACAAGGTCAGTGGGAAAGCGTCTAAGCAAACGTCGCTGTTCTCCGGGCTCCTCGGGGTCGAGCTTGTTTGGTGGTGGTGAGGGAACGCTACCCTTGCTCCTGTTCCTCGCCATCTGAATGGTGTCCAGGGCTTGTTCCGCCGGAGAGGTGATGCGCGTAGAATGGGGGTCAAGTCGCAGGCTCCGAGGTTGTTTGGAATCTGTCAACGGACTTCCTAAACACCCAGGTGCTTGGTAAAGAGATGTTCCTGATTGGCTAAAACATCTCAACAGGACGTGATAGCTGGTGGTGGTTTCAAGACTACCACAATTTTCCTGTTCCTTTTTCAATGCCTGTTGGATAGGGGAGGATTGGCATACTTTTCTTTTCCTGTCTGCGTACTGGGCTACCTCCTCCACAGGACGGACACCAAGGGCCAGAGGTCAGCAATCTCAGTGAGGTCACACAGACGGGCACACCCAGCACCCTGGCCCCTGTGCCTCTCCTTCACGTTTGTCTCTGCTCCAAGCTGCTCTCCTGGGTCATCACGGGCGATCTCTAGGCGCGTGCTTGGTTCTTGCAGAAGTGGTGTCTGGCTGTGGTCAGTGTGGGCTCTCAGGACTTCCATGTTTTTGGCTCCCATCAATATTGGGCAGTGTGGTGTATGTTTGTTTTGGAGTGGTAGATCCGGGTGGATTTTGGCTTTGCCAACTCATTTAATACCTGTTTCTCCTGTTTCTGTATCGGGTGTTCTCTGGTTAGAAGGGGGATGACGGTGTGGTGGAACGGCTTCTGGCTGTTGAGCCCCTGCTGAGAGCTGTTTGGCGTGCACACATCCGTTTCGGCACAATCTCATGAGCAGCCCTGGGCAGTGCAGAAAGCGAGGCCCAGGTGAGGCTGTCGGACCCAGGAGGGCCCTGACCTGTGTGCTTTCAGCCTCTGAGCCGCCCCTCTCCTGACTGCTTACCAAGCTGTATCGATACTGCAATCTGAGCATTGAAAAGTCACCAGGGGAATGCCGTTTCCGGGGATCTTACTGTGAACCTTCTGTTAAAGGTTGGATGTCGAATAATGACTTGCCTTTGAATGCAGGTACCAAACGGGCTCCCTGGGATAACTCATTCCATAGAAACGTTTTAAAATAATGCTCCCAACTAGCTATCCTTTACATGCTTTCTACTCAGAGGTGCTCTGCTCTCCTGTGCGCTTTAGTGATATGCCGTGTTTGCTTTGCATGCACTTGGGTTTTCAGAAGAAAACCGTGTTTGCAGGTACACTTGGAGCACGACATTCTTCTTCCTGTTAGTGTAGATGCTCCATGAGAGGAGATAATGCTCATGCATTTCTGTGTGTTTTGTGGGGAATAAAAGTAGCCGCCGGCTCTAGCAAACCTAGAAGATGCCCAAAAGGTGATACACGTGAAAATATGCGGCCACTGCCATAAACCGCCTTGTATTATGTGTGGCAAAGTGCTGTGTGTGCGCTGTCTATGGAGAAAATGAGTCTTCCCTATTTTCCCAAGAGGTAACACTTGAATAGACTTCAGAAGTTGTCTTATCTGCAAACGGTGCCCTCCTTCCATTGTTTTGAGACGTTGTCATAGGAACTCACACATGTCATTGTTTTCTCAGTTAGAACCTCCAGGGTTTGTCATAGTCCCTGTGTGTCATCGCAGCGTCTGGCTCCACTTGATTTAAAGCAGGAAGAGGCCAGCCACGTGGCCTCGCTGGTGCTTCCCAAGCACAGGGTCTCATGAGGGCGGGAGCACTTGGTTGGGAGACGTGCTGTTCTTCCTGATAGAAACCCTGTGGTGCCGTTCGCTAGTCTCCTGCGGCGTTTCTTCCACCCTACATGCACCCAGTTTCTGTTGGTTTTTAGTTTATTTATATTTTCCGAGACAGGGTCTTGCTCTGTCACCCAGGCTGGCATGCGGTGGTGTGATCCCTGGCTCAGGCGATCCTCCCCCCTCAGTCACCCGAGCAGCTGGGACCTGGGGCACGCACCAGCATGCCTGGCTAATTTTCTTTTCTTTGTTGCAGGGATGGGGGGTCTCGTTGTGTTGCCCAGGTGTGGCTCTGTTTTCTGGTGAGTGTACAGTGGGTTTTTATGGGGAACCTCTGTATTTGGGTCGGGGGTGTGGCATCCTGGTCAGGAAATGGCCCTCAGGCTTCCTTCCTGCCCAGCCAGGGTCACGAGTAGTGTCTCCACCTGGGCTGGTGTGTGTGTGCTGGCCAGTAGGGCTTAGTCCTGGACTGCAGACTGGTGCTGGTCCATGGTCTGTTAGGGACCGCGGGGTCATAGCCGGAGGTGAGTGGCGGGCGAAGTGAGCATGACCGCCTGAGCTCTGCCTCCTCTTGGATCAGCGGCAGCATTTAGATTCTCCTAGGCGCTGGGACCCTATTGTAAACGGCATGTGAAGGGATCTCGGAGGTGCTCCTTATGAGGATCCAATGCCTGACCTGAGGTGGAACAGTTGCATTTCAAAACCACCCCTCAGAAAAATTGTCTTCCGCGATACCCATCCCTGGTGTCGAGAAGGCTGGGGTCCTTAACCATCTGGAGGGATGTACCGTGTCAGACTCACTGTGGTCGACGGGCTGTAGGCCAGGTTTCGTGAGGTCACGTGTCGGCTTGTAGGACTTTCTCTGGCAGAGGTGCGAGTGACTTCTGTTCACTGTGAGAGGCTCATCTCAGGGGCTTCATGGCCTGGGGGATGGCAGCCTGTTTGAACTGATCGAGCAATCTCACGCTACCCTTATTTTCTGAAACACCCGTGAGTGACTTTTTCACACGTTCTTTGAAGCGGCGTCATGCCCGTGCTCCTTGGTAATGAGCGAATGCTTTTGTTGACCCCTCATCCCCTTTCTTTGGGGTGTGTTCCGGTCTCGGTTCTCACGCGTTCTGCTTCTACGGGAATCTCTGAAGCTGCTGAGTGTAGAAAGCACTGAGGAGGCTGTGCTCCCACCCCCGTGAGCCTTCCAGGCATCGTCCTCTCCCCTCAGCGAGGCGACGTCCATGGCACACCGAGGAGGCTGTGCTCCTGTCCCCCGTAAGCCTTCCAGGCGTCCTCCTCTCCCCTCCAGGGGGACAGGAGGAACCTTTCAAACCCTTCTTAAACTTGTTTCCATGTCTTTGTTTTAACAGATTTCTTTGCATCTTCTCCCTTATCCAGAAGTGAGGGTGTGAACGCTGAGTTATTCCCAGGAGTCAAGAAACCACACACAGCCCAAAGTGACATTTGTTTCCCCGAAATGATTTGTGTGTGTTCACCTTAAAATGCAGCTCAGTAAAACAGGTGTGTGTTTTGAGGAATGACTTGAAATTACCCTGGTAAAGATGTGACAGTTCCATTTCATCCAGTCTGTGCAGGTGTCCACAACCCCCTTCAGTGGTTGCGTGTGAGTTTATGTGACTTGGGGTTATTTATTTATTGATTTATTTACCTTTTATTATTATTTTTTTTTTTTTTGAAGAACAAAAATCTTGTTGCTGGGGACTTCAGAGGGTGTGCTGGGATTGTGTGGGGCGGACATCGGGGGCTTCAGTGTGTGGCCTCCTTGAAAAGACGTTCAAATTCAGGCTGAGCGTCCCTACTCCAAAATGCTCTGAAACCTGAACCATTCCGAGCTCTCCCTCATATGACACTCGCAGGAAATGCTCTTCGGAGCACTTTGGATTTCAGGCTGGGGATGCTCAACCAGAAAGCGAAATACTGCAAGAGCCTTCTTGCCCCAGGAGCTTGGATGAGGACATGTGGCCTGTGCCGGGCATCCGTGGCGTGCGAGGCAGCCTGGGCTCGCTGCACTGGTTTTTGTAGGAGCCACAGAAGGGAAGAGAGGGTCAAAGTGGCCACGCCTCGCTCCTGAGAAAGGCGGAGCAGAGGGAGGTGGGCGCGGAGGGCAGCAGTGGAGTCCCCAGCGTCCGGGGCTCCTGTCCCTGGTGGAGTTGAGAGCCTCCTCTAGTTGTGGCCTCTGCCCTGTCAGCAGCCACTGAGGTCTGGAGGGAGCTGGGGGCTGAGGGGGAGGAGGAAGGGACAGGCCTGCTTCTGGAGAGGGCTGGCGTCAACCTGTGCTAGCCTCGTGTGCTACTCCTGCGTCCGGTGTGCACGGCCGTGCCTCGTGCCTCGTGCCTCGTGCCTCGTGCCTCGTGCCTCGTGCCTCGTGCCTCGTGCCTCGTGGCGCAGCGGTTCCCGGGGTGCGCAGCACTCTTGTCTTGCAGTAACGGCTTTGTCTCCAACCCTTGGAGGCAAGTTACCTTTTCCCCCTCCCCCCCTCCCCCACCCCCCACCCAGTGAAAAGAGGTAGAGAATCTTACAGAAATGCATTTGCTGGAATGTCTATTTTCCGATAAATCTGAAAGTATCTCCTAGTGAGTCTCGTGTGTAGAGTAAGGACAGTTCATGCATATCTTAAAGCAGGTACATCTAGCAACGGAGAGCATCCCGGTGCTAGGATGGAGTTTCCCACTAACTCTGGGAGTGGAATCTGTAGAGCCTCGGGTGCTTGCACCATGAGGTTAGCGAGGGTGCAGGTGCACCCACAGCCCTGCCTGTGCCGCGTCCCTTCTGCTATAGAGCATCTGCCGGGGCCTGCGGGGGTCGCCTGAGCGTTGCTGTTCCCTTTTTCACGTGAGCCTTTTTATCGAATACTAGGATAAACTTGACCTCACATACTTGGTGGGGAGAGAGAAAAGTATATATGGGACCTCTTTAATTCTATGTTGGAAAATAGATTTGGGCAAAATATTTCTGCATATGCGTGCTTGGTGGGCGTGGGGTTCCCTGCCGCACCCTGGGGCACGTTCGCCCGCACATTGTGATTTAATCTTGGGTCTATGGCAACAAAACTGTAGAAGTTGGCTATGACTGACTTTCTCAGATCTAGAAACAAACATACAATTGGAATCATCATCTATTGGACTTCTTTGTAAAACCTGATTTGAGCTATCATTTTTGCTTGGTATGTTAACAGTTTCAAACTCAAATGTCACAATGAGGAATTGTTACCATTTTGTTTTCGTATCAACATGTTGCTTCGCCAAGTTTCTTCTCACTAATAGTTATCCTTCCTCTGAATGCGGCGTAATTGTTATAGAATTAAGAAAAAGGTTGGTTGGGCACGCTGGCTTATGCCCGTAATGTAATCGCAGCCCTTTGTGAGGCCAAGGAGTTCAAGAGCAGCCTGGACAACAGAGCAAGACACCCCATCTCTCTCACAACAGAAAAATTAGCTGAGTATGGTGGTGCGTGCCTGTGGTCCCTGCTACTCTGGAGTCCGAGGTGGGAAGAACACTTAAGGCTACGGTGAGCTGTGATTGCTCCACTGTACTCCAGTCTTGGTGACAGAGCCAAGACCCTGTCTCAGAAAGAAAAATGTAAAAAAAAAAAAAAAAAAAAAAATCCAGAAATGTCATTTTCTTCTTTAATCATCCCAAAAGAGAAATCGGTTTTTTCTAAGCGTGTTAAAGGGTAACTGATAAGATTCTTTCCTTGCATTGTTTCTCCTTTTCAAATATTTCCAGTATTCTGTCCACATCGTCTCTCATCATCTCGTTACAAAGGTGTCTTCGAGGTTAGTGGTGTTTCTGTGTTGCACCTTGGAGAACAGCCGGCATGAAACCTCTTACCACCACCGTGCGCATTGTAGTCCCAATTAAAATCCTCTCCAGAGACGCCTGTGCTGCTTATGAAAGCAGAACTTTGGTTGTGCTAACATGTGCATTCAGCTCATGGTTTTAAGTTCATATCTGAGATGATGCTGTAGAATTCATTAATCATATGGGATCAGTAATGATGGCAGGTAATTCTGGCTGATGTCATTTAGAGGATATTTTTCACTTCAAGTTACAGCTTCCTTTGTGATAGTCATTTTGGGATTCATTGAAATGTGTGCTTTATTTCACAGCTCAGATTTTCATTAGACATTTCATAGCATAGGATTTTGAAAGCCGATTTGGCAAAATCTTTCTAGCGAAATGTCTGACGTCAGAAGGAACAGCACTCAGAATTACTGGTAACTGTGGTCCATTTTCAGGCTGATGATAGAAGTCACTTGAACGGTCAGGGCTGCTTTGTGAGGCGGATGATGGGGTTTTTGAACCCTGACCCTCCTGACACGCCAGCTCTGGCCCTGGCCCTGGCCTTCTCTCCTCTCCACTGGGAGAAGAGAAGGTGCCAGCATCCACCTCACAGGCCATCGTGAGAACCCGGGACTAAGGGTTTGTGTTCCTCTTGCAGGTGGCGCCGCAGATGTGGGGGCCTGACGATATATACACACTGCAGGCTGCCAGTGTCGGGGTAATCCAGTTTTCGTCAAAAGGTGGGATTTGCTTTGCTCCCCTGCGGACCAGGTGCGGTGCTGCTGTTGCAGCAGGTGTGTGGATCCTCTTGGGTGGTCCTCAGGTGGACAAGGAGTCACCGATTCCGATTCCCAGGGTTAGATGTGAGCGGGGACCATGGACCTCATGTGTTCAGAGGGGAGAAGTAAAAAAGCTTCCCTTGTAATTCCAGGACCGTCTATCCCAGGAATGCCAAGCCCCACTGGCTTTCACCCGACGCTGTCGTAGGTGACGCCGCATGGAAATGAGGACCCGTGTGCCGCATACCTGAGCCAGTACCCGTCTCCCTCCAGGGCCGTGGCCGAGCCCTCCTGATTTCGCTGGGTTGCCAGCCTGGGGATCTGTAAGCCCAGCGACGCCTGCGGTCTCGGCCCCCCCTCCCCGTGGGGACAGGAGAGGTGGCTTCCAGGGGCTGGTGATGAATGCCTGAATGAAGCCGACTTGTGACTGCAGTTCTGTCTAAGGGCCTCCCCGGGTGTTAGATGTCAGTAAATGACACGTGTGTGTGTGGATCTCATGTGATGAGAGAAACAGTGGGGGAAACCAAAGCTTGTGGAGTCTGCAGGTGCTGGACTTGGGGATGTGTGCACCTGTGTACTTGGTGAGGGGCGTGAGGTCTGGAATGAGTGTGCACGTGTGTCACGTTTGTGCGTGTGTGGTGAGTGTATTTAGCAGGTGTGTGTGGAGTGAGCGTGTTCATGCGTGTGCCGTGTATGTTGGAGGGTGTGTGGAGTGTGTACACGCATCACATTTGGTGAGTGTATTTGAGGGTGTGTATGGAGTGCATAGAGGCGTTTGCGTGTATAGTATCGGGTGAAGGGGTGGCATGTGTGGAGTAAGCATGCACACGTGTGTGCTGTGTGTGGGGTTTCTACCTGCTCCTCCCCTGAGCCTGCTCCTGGGCCCTGCTGTCCTGGCAGCTTTACAGTTGGGTGTGTCTTTGATTCCGGAAGATTCTGGAACCCGATTCTGAAGCTGTGATCGCAAACTTGCAGCCCTGGGGGACGCTGGCCCGTGGAGCCGGCACGAGGATCTCTGTGCTGGCCTCTCCCTGGGCTGGGCTCCTCTGTCCACAGCAGAGCGTGTCCGATGATTGAACTGTGCGGGTCTGTGGCTCCCCAGCCTCGAGTCAGCCCTCGGTTCTGGTCCCGCCTCTGTTTTTCTTGCTGAGGGGCTCCGGGAAGTGGTGCCTGGGATGACGTTTTCACCCTGGGGTTGCTTCGCCTGCTGCCCAGGTGCTGGCTGCCTGAGCCCTGCTGCCGTCCTGGGTGGACGGGGCTGGCGCGGGGACATCCCTGAGCACCTGCGGGAAGGCAGGTTTAGGAAGTGCCAGAGGTGAGGGGCTTCCTCCCAGGCTTGATTTTCTGGAAAGTTCTGGGCCTCCTATTTTTCCCTAAGGGAAGTTAGAAACTGAGTTTCTCTTTAGGGGAACGTCTTTGCAGCGTCTGTTGTTAGAATGTTCTCCAGGTGTGGAATACCCGGGGCCGTGTGTGTTTGGGAACCTCCGTGTCCTGAGCGAATTCAGTAGGGGATGGAGAGAGGCCTCCCTCCTGTCAGCTTGGCCTCTGTTTCCAGCTTGTGAGTTGTGAGGGTTGGCGGCTGCTGGCATCCCAGGGAGAGTCAAACACTGGGTGGCGTGGGATGGGAACGTTCGCTCTGACAAGGTCAGTGGGAAAGCGTCTAAGCAAACGTCGCTGTTCTCCGGGCTCCTCGGGGTCGAGCTTGTTTGGTGGTGGTGAGGGAAAGATACCCTTGCTCCTGTTCCTCGCCATCTGAATGGTGTCCAGGGCTTGTTCCGCCGGAGAGGTGATGCGCGTAGAATGGGGGTCAGGTCGCAGGCTCCGAGGTTGTTTGGAATCTGTCAACGGACTTCCTAAACACACAGGTGCTTGGTAAAGAGATGTTCCTGATTGGCTAAAACATCTCAACAGGACGTGATAGCTGGTGGTGGTTTCAAGACTACCACAATTTTCCTGTTCCTTTTTCAATGCCTGTTGGATAGGGGAGGATTGGCATACTTTTCTTTTCCTGTCTGCGTACTTGACACTTTGTTTATTTGTGTGCTTATGTGGGTGTGCAGTTGACAGGATTTCGAAGCGGTCTCAGCCCTGGGGAGGCTTCAGGGCAGCCTCAGTGAGCGCTGAAGGGAGGCAGGGATTTGGGGGCTACCTCCTCCACAGGACGGACACCAAGGGCCAGAGGTCAGCAATCTCAGTGAGGTCACACAGACGGGCACACCCAGCACCCTGGCCCCTGTGCCTCTCCTTCACGTTTGTCTCTGCTCCAAGCTGCTCTCCTGGGTCATCACGGGCGATCTCTAGGCGCGTGCTTGGTTCTTGCAGAAGTGGTGTCTGGCTGTGGTCAGTGTGGGCTCTCAGGACTTCCATGTTTTTGGCTCCCATCAATATTGGGCAGTGTGGTGTATGTTTGTTTTGGAGTGGTAGATCCGGGTGGATTTTGGCTTTGCCAACTCATTTAATACCTGTTTCTCCTGTTTCTGTATCGGGTGTTCTCTGGTTAGAAGGGGGATGACGGTGTGGTGGAACGGCTTCTGGCTGTTGAGCCCCTGCTGAGAGCTGTTTGGCGTGCACACATCCGTTTCGGCACAATCTCATGAGCAGCCCTGGGCAGTGCAGAAAGCGAGGCCCAGGTGAGGCTGTCGGACCCAGGAGGGCCCTGACCTGTGTGCTTTCAGCCTCTGAGCCGCCCCTCTCCTGACTGCTTACCAAGCTGTATCGATACTGCAATCTGAGCATTGAAAAGTCACCAGGGGAATGCCGTTTCCGGGGATCTTACTGTGAACCTTCTGTTAAAGGTTGGATGTCGAATAATGACTTGCCTTTGAATGCAGGTACCAAACGGGCTCCCTGGGATAACTCATTCCATAGAAACGTTTTAAAATAATGCTCCCAACTAGCTATCCTTTACATGCTTTCTACTCAGAGGTGCTCTGCTCTCCTGTGCGCTTTAGTGATATGCCGTGTTTGCTTTGCATGCACTTGGGTTTTCAGAAGAAAACCGTGTTTGCAGGTACACTTGGAGCACGACATTCTTCTTCCTGTTAGTGTAGATGCTCCATGAGAGGAGATAATGCTCATGCATTTCTGTGTGTTTTGTGGGGAATAAAAGTAGCCGCCGGCTCTAGCAAACCTAGAAGATGCCCAAAAGGTGATACACGTGAAAATATGCGGCCACTGCCATAAACCGCCTTGTATTATGTGTGGCAAAGTGCTGTGTGTGCGCTGTCTATGGAGAAAATGAGTCTTCCCTATTTTCCCAAGAGGTAACACTTGAATAGACTTCAGAAGTTGTCTTATCTGCAAACGGTGCCCTCCTTCCATTGTTTTGAGACGTTGTCATAGGAACTCACACATGTCATTGTTTTCTCAGTTAGAACCTCCAGGGTTTGTCATAGTCCCTGTGTGTCATCGCAGCGTCTGGCTCCACTTGATTTAAAGCAGGAAGAGGCCAGCCACGTGGCCTCGCTGGTGCTTCCCAAGCACAGGGTCTCATGAGGGCGGGAGCACTTGGTTGGGAGACGTGCTGTTCTTCCTGATAGAAACCCTGTGGTGCCGTTCGCTAGTCTCCTGCGGCGTTTCTTCCACCCTACATGCACCCAGTTTCTGTTGGTTTTTAGTTTATTTATATTTTCCGAGACAGGGTCTTGCTCTGTCACCCAGGCTGGCATGCGGTGGCGTGATCCCTGGCTCAGGCGATCCTCCCCCCTCAGTCACCCGAGCAGCTGGGACCTGGGGCACGCACCAGCATGCCTGGCTAATTTTCTTTTCTTTGTTGCAGGGATGGGGGGTCTCGTTGTGTTGCCCAGGTGTGGCTCTGTTTTCTGGTGAGTGTACAGTGGGTTTTTATGGGGAACCTCTGTATTTGGGTCGGGGGTGTGGCATCCTGGTCAGGAAATGGCCCTCAGGCTTCCTTCCTGCCCAGCCAGGGTCACGAGTAGTGTCTCCACCTGGGCTGGTGTGTGTGTGCTGGCCAGTAGGGCTTAGTCCTGGACTGCAGACTGGTGCTGGTCCATGGTCTGTTAGGGACCGCGGGGTCATAGCCGGAGGTGAGTGGCGGGCGAAGTGAGCATGACCGCCTGAGCTCTGCCTCCTCTTGGATCAGCGGCAGCATTTAGATTCTCCTAGGCGCTGGGACCCTATTGTAAACGGCATGTGAAGGGATCTCGGAGGTGCTCCTTATGAGGATCCAATGCCTGACCTGAGGTGGAACAGTTGCATTTCAAAACCACCCCTCAGAAAAATTGTCTTCCGCGATACCCATCCCTGGTGTCGAGAAGGCTGGGGTCCTTAACCATCTGGAGGGATGTACCGTGTCAGACTCACTGTGGTCGACGGGCTGTAGGCCAGGTTTCGTGAGGTCACGTGTCGGCTTGTAGGACTTTCTCTGGCAGAGGTGCGAGTGACTTCTGTTCACTGTGAGAGGCTCATCTCAGGGGCTTCATGGCCTGGGGGATGGCAGCCTGTTTGAACTGATCGAGCAATCTCACGCTACCCTTATTTTCTGAAACACCCGTGAGTGACTTTTTCACACGTTCTTTGAAGCGGCGTCATGCCCGTGCTCCTTGGTAATGAGCGAATGCTTTTGTTGACCCCTCATCCCCTTTCTTTGGGGTGTGTTCCGGTCTCGGTTCTCACGCGTTCTGCTTCTACGGGAATCTCTGAAGCTGCTGAGTGTAGAAAGCACTGAGGAGGCTGTGCTCCCACCCCCGTGAGCCTTCCAGGCATCGTCCTCTCCCCTCAGCGAGGCGACGTCCATGGCACACCGAGGAGGCTGTGCTCCTGTCCCCCGTAAGCCTTCCAGGCGTCCTCCTCTCCCCTCCAGGGGGACAGGAGGAACCTTTCAAACCCTTCTTAAACTTGTTTCCATGTCTTTGTTTTAACAGATTTCTTTGCATCTTCTCCCTTATCCAGAAGTGAGGGTGTGAACGCTGAGTTATTCCCAGGAGTCAAGAAACCACACACAGCCCAAAGTGACATTTGTTTCCCCGAAATGATTTGTGTGTGTTCACCTTAAAATGCAGCTCAGTAAAACAGGTGTGTGTTTTGAGGAATGACTTGAAATTACCCTGGTAAAGATGTGACAGTTCCATTTCATCCAGTCTGTGCAGGTGTCCACAACCCCCTTCAGTGGTTGCGTGTGAGTTTATGTGACTTGGGGTTATTTATTTATTGATTTATTTACCTTTTATTATTATTTTTTTTTTTTTTGAAGAACAAAAATCTTGTTGCTGGGGACTTCAGAGGGTGTGCTGGGATTGTGTGGGGCGGACATCGGGGGCTTCAGTGTGTGGCCTCCTTGAAAAGACGTTCAAATTCAGGCTGAGCGTCCCTACTCCAAAATGCTCTGAAACCTGAACCATTCCGAGCTCTCCCTCATATGACACTCGCAGGAAATGCTCTTCGGAGCACTTTGGATTTCAGGCTGGGGATGCTCAACCAGAAAGCGAAATACTGCAAGAGCCTTCTTGCCCCAGGAGCTTGGATGAGGACATGTGGCCTGTGCCGGGCATCCGTGGCGTGCGAGGCAGCCTGGGCTCGCTGCACTGGTTTTTGTAGGAGCCACAGAAGGGAAGAGAGGGTCAAAGTGGCCACGCCTCGCTCCTGAGAAAGGCGGAGCAGAGGGAGGTGGGCGCGGAGGGCAGCAGTGGAGTCCCCAGCGTCCGGGGCTCCTGTCCCTGGTGGAGTTGAGAGCCTCCTCTAGTTGTGGCCTCTGCCCTGTCAGCAGCCACTGAGGTCTGGAGGGAGCTGGGGGCTGAGGGGGAGGAGGAAGGGACAGGCCTGCTTCTGGAGAGGGCTGGCGTCAACCTGTGCTAGCCTCGTGTGCTACTCCTGCGTCCGGTGTGCACGGCCGTGCCTCGTGCCTCGTGCCTCGTGCCTCGTGCCTCGTGCCTCGTGCCTCGTGCCTCGTGCCTCGTGCCTCGTGCCTCGTGGCGCAGCGGTTCCCGGGGTGCGCAGCACTCTTGTCTTGCAGTAACGGCTTTGTCTCCAACCCTTGGAGGCAAGTTACCTTTTCCCCCTCCCCCCTCCCCCACCCCCCACCCAGTGAAAAGAGGTAGAGAATCTTACAGAAATGCATTTGCTGGAATGTCTATTTTCCGATAAATCTGAAAGTATCTCCTAGTGAGTCTCGTGTGTAGAGTAAGGACAGTTCATGCATATCTTAAAGCAGGTACATCTAGCAACGGAGAGCATCCCGGTGCTAGGATGGAGTTTCCCACTAACTCTGGGAGTGGAATCTGTAGAGCCTCGGGTGCTTGCACCATGAGGTTAGCGAGGGTGCAGGTGCACCCACAGCCCTGCCTGTGCCGCGTCCCTTCTGCTATAGAGCATCTGCCGGGGCCTGCGGGGGTCGCCTGAGCGTTGCTGTTCCCTTTTTCACGTGAGCCTTTTTATCGAATACTAGGATAAACTTGACCTCACATACTTGGTGGGGAGAGAGAAAAGTATATATGGGACCTCTTTAATTCTATGTTGGAAAATAGATTTGGGCAAAATATTTCTGCATATGCGTGCTTGGTGGGCGTGGGGTTCCCTGCCGCACCCTGGGGCACGTTCGCCCGCACATTGTGATTTAATCTTGGGTCTATGGCAACAAAACTGTAGAAGTTGGCTATGACTGACTTTCTCAGATCTAGAAACAAACATACAATTGGAATCATCATCTATTGGACTTCTTTGTAAAACCTGATTTGAGCTATCATTTTTGCTTGGTATGTTAACAGTTTCAAACTCAAATGTCACAATGAGGAATTGTTACCATTTTGTTTTCGTATCAACATATTGCTTCGCCAAGTTTCTTCTCACTAATAGTTATCCTTCCTCTGAATGCGGCGTAATTGTTATAGAATTAAGAAAAAGGTTGGTTGGGCACGCTGGCTTATGCCCGTAATGTAATCGCAGCCCTTTGTGAGGCCAAGGAGTTCAAGAGCAGCCTGGACAACAGAGCAAGACACCCCATCTCTCTCACAACAGAAAAATTAGCTGAGTATGGTGGTGCGTGCCTGTGGTCCCTGCTACTCTGGAGTCCGAGGTGGGAAGAACACTTAAGGCTACGGTGAGCTGTGATTGCTCCACTGTACTCCAGTCTTGGTGACAGAGCCAAGACCCTGTCTCAGAAAGAAAAATGTAAAAAAAAAAAAAAAAAAAATCCAGAAATGTCATTTTCTTCTTTAATCATCCCAAAAGAGAAATCGGTTTTTTCTAAGCGTGTTAAAGGGTAACTGATAAGATTCTTTCCTTGCATTGTTTCTCCTTTTCAAATATTTCCAGTATTCTGTCCACATCGTCTCTCATCATCTCGTTACAAAGGTGTCTTCGAGGTTAGTGGTGTTTCTGTGTTGCACCTTGGAGAACAGCCGGCATGAAACCTCTTACCACCACCGTGCGCATTGTAGTCCCAATTAAAATCCTCTCCAGAGACGCCTGTGCTGCTTATGAAAGCAGAACTTTGGTTGTGCTAACATGTGCATTCAGCTCATGGTTTTAAGTTCATATCTGAGATGATGCTGTAGAATTCATTAATCATATGGGATCAGTAATGATGGCAGGTAATTCTGGCTGATGTCATTTAGAGGATATTTTTCACTTCAAGTTACAGCTTCCTTTGTGATAGTCATTTTGGGATTCATTGAAATGTGTGCTTTATTTCACAGCTCAGATTTTCATTAGACATTTCATAGCATAGGATTTTGAAAGCCGATTTGGCAAAATCTTTCTAGCGAAATGTCTGACGTCAGAAGGAACAGCACTCAGAATTACTGGTAACTGTGGTCCATTTTCAGGCTGATGATAGAAGTCACTTGAACGGTCAGGGCTGCTTTGTGAGGCGGATGATGGGGTTTTTGAACCCTGACCCTCCTGACACGCCAGCTCTGGCCCTGGCCCTGGCCTTCTCTCCTCTCCACTGGGAGAAGAGAAGGTGCCAGCATCCACCTCACAGGCCATCGTGAGAACCCGGGACTAAGGGTTTGTGTTCCTCTTGCAGGTGGCGCCGCAGATGTGGGGGCCTGACGATATATACACACTGCAGGCTGCCAGTGTCGGGGTAATCCAGTTTTCGTCAAAAGGTGGGATTTGCTTTGCTCCCCTGCGGACCAGGTGCGGTGCTGCTGTTGCAGCAGGTGTGTGGATCCTCTTGGGTGGTCCTCAGGTGGACAAGGAGTCACCGATTCCGATTCCCAGGGTTAGATGTGAGCGGGGACCATGGACCTCATGTGTTCAGAGGGGAGAAGTAAAAAAGCTTCCCTTGTAATTCCAGGACCGTCTATCCCAGGAATGCCAAGCCCCACTGGCTTTCACCCGACGCTGTCGTAGGTGACGCCGCATGGAAATGAGGACCCGTGTGCCGCATACCTGAGCCAGTACCCGTCTCCCTCCAGGGCCGTGGCCGAGCCCTCCTGATTTCGCTGGGTTGCCAGCCTGGGGATCTGTAAGCCCAGCGACGCCTGCGGTCTCGGCCCCCCCTCCCCGTGGGGACAGGAGAGGTGGCTTCCAGGGGCTGGTGATGAATGCCTGAATGAAGCCGACTTGTGACTGCAGTTCTGTCTAAGGGCCTCCCCGGGTGTTAGATGTCAGTAAATGACACGTGTGTGTGTGGATCTCATGTGATGAGAGAAACAGTGGGGGAAACCAAAGCTTGTGGAGTCTGCAGGTGCTGGACTTGGGGATGTGTGCACCTGTGTACTTGGTGAGGGGCGTGAGGTCTGGAATGAGTGTGCACGTGTGTCACGTTTGTGCGTGTGTGGTGAGTGTATTTAGCAGGTGTGTGTGGAGTGAGCGTGTTCATGCGTGTGCCGTGTATGTTGGAGGGTGTGTGGAGTGTGTACACGCATCACATTTGGTGAGTGTATTTGAGGGTGTGTATGGAGTGCATAGAGGCGTTTGCGTGTATAGTATCGGGTGAAGGGGTGGCATGTGTGGAGTAAGCATGCACACGTGTGTGCTGTGTGTGGGGTTTCTACCTGCTCCTCCCCTGAGCCTGCTCCTGGGCCCTGCTGTCCTGGCAGCTTTACAGTTGGGTGTGTCTTTGATTCCGGAAGATTCTGGAACCCGATTCTGAAGCTGTGATCGCAAACTTGCAGCCCTGGGGGACGCTGGCCCGTGGAGCCGGCACGAGGATCTCTGTGCTGGCCTCTCCCTGGGCTGGGCTCCTCTGTCCACAGCAGAGCGTGTCCGATGATTGAACTGTGCGGGTCTGTGGCTCCCCAGCCTCGAGTCAGCCCTCGGTTCTGATCCCGCCTCTGTTTTTCTTGCTGAGGGGCTCCGGGAAGTGGTGCCTGGGATGACGTTTTCACCCTGGGGTTGCTTCGCCTGCTGCCCAGGTGCTGGCTGCCTGAGCCCTGCTGCCGTCCTGGGTGGACGGGGCTGGCGCGGGGACATCCCTGAGCACCTGCGGGAAGGCAGGTTTAGGAAGTGCCAGAGGTGAGGGGCTTCCTCCCAGGCTTGATTTTCTGGAAAGTTCTGGGCCTCCTATTTTTCCCTAAGGGAAGTTAGAAACTGAGTTTCTCTTTAGGGGAACGTCTTTGCAGCGTCTGTTGTTAGAATGTTCTCCAGGTGTGGAATACCCGGGGCCGTGTGTGTTTGGGAACCTCCGTGTCCTGAGCGAATTCAGTAGGGGATGGAGAGAGGCCTCCCTCCTGTCAGCTTGGCCTCTGTTTCCAGCTTGTGAGTTGTGAGGGTTGGCGGCTGCTGGCATCCCAGGGAGAGTCAAACACTGGGTGGCGTGGGATGGGAACGTTCGCTCTGACAAGGTCAGTGGGAAAGCGTCTAAGCAAACGTCGCTGTTCTCCGGGCTCCTCGGGGTCGAGCTTGTTTGGTGGTGGTGAGGGAACGCTACCCTTGCTCCTGTTCCTCGCCATCTGAATGGTGTCCAGGGCTTGTTCCGCCGGAGAGGTGATGCGCGTAGAATGGGGGTCAGGTCGCAGGCTCCGAGGTTGTTTGGAATCTGTCAACGGACTTCCTAAACACACAGGTGCTTGGTAAAGAGATGTTCCTGATTGGCTAAAACATCTCAACAGGACGTGATAGCTGGTGGTGGTTTCAAGACTACCACAATTTTCCTGTTCCTTTTTCAATGCCTGTTGGATAGGGGAGGATTGGCATACTTTTCTTTTCCTGTCTGCGTACTTGACACTTTGTTTATTTGTGTGCTTATGTGGGTGTGCAGTTGACAGGATTTCGAAGCGGTCTCAGCCCTGGGGAGGCTTCAGGGCAGCCTCAGTGAGCGCTGAAGGGAGGCAGGGATTTGGGGGCTACCTCCTCCACAGGACGGACACCAAGGGCCAGAGGTCAGCAATCTCAGTGAGGTCACACAGACGGGCACACCCAGCACCCTGGCCCCTGTGCCTCTCCTTCACGTTTGTCTCTGCTCCAAGCTGCTCTCCTGGGTCATCACGGGCGATCTCTAGGCGCGTGCTTGGTTCTTGCAGAAGTGGTGTCTGGCTGTGGTCAGTGTGGGCTCTCAGGACTTCCATGTTTTTGGCTCCCATCAATATTGGGCAGTGTGGTGTATGTTTGTTTTGGAGTGGTAGATCCGGGTGGATTTTGGCTTTGCCAACTCATTTAATACCTGTTTCTCCTGTTTCTGTATCGGGTGTTCTCTGGTTAGAAGGGGGATGACGGTGTGGTGGAACGGCTTCTGGCTGTTGAGCCCCTGCTGAGAGCTGTTTGGCGTGCACACATCCGTTTCGGCACAATCTCATGAGCAGCCCTGGGCAGTGCAGAAAGCGAGGCCCAGGTGAGGCTGTCGGACCCAGGAGGGCCCTGACCTGTGTGCTTTCAGCCTCTGAGCCGCCCCTCTCCTGACTGCTTACCAAGCTGTATCGATACTGCAATCTGAGCATTGAAAAGTCACCAGGGGAATGCCGTTTCCGGGGATCTTACTGTGAACCTTCTGTTAAAGGTTGGATGTCGAATAATGACTTGCCTTTGAATGCAGGTACCAAACGGGCTCCCTGGGATAACTCATTCCATAGAAACGTTTTAAAATAATGCTCCCAACTAGCTATCCTTTACATGCTTTCTACTCAGAGGTGCTCTGCTCTCCTGTGCGCTTTAGTGATATGCCGTGTTTGCTTTGCATGCACTTGGGTTTTCAGAAGAAAACCGTGTTTGCAGGTACACTTGGAGCACGACATTCTTCTTCCTGTTAGTGTAGATGCTCCATGAGAGGAGATAATGCTCATGCATTTCTGTGTGTTTTGTGGGGAATAAAAGTAGCCGCCGGCTCTAGCAAACCTAGAAGATGCCCAAAAGGTGATACACGTGAAAATATGCGGCCACTGCCATAAACCGCCTTGTATTATGTGTGGCAAAGTGCTGTGTGTGCGCTGTCTATGGAGAAAATGAGTCTTCCCTATTTTCCCAAGAGGTAACACTTGAATAGACTTCAGAAGTTGTCTTATCTGCAAACGGTGCCCTCCTTCCATTGTTTTGAGACGTTGTCATAGGAACTCACACATGTCATTGTTTTCTCAGTTAGAACCTCCAGGGTTTGTCATAGTCCCTGTGTGTCATCGCAGCGTCTGGCTCCACTTGATTTAAAGCAGGAAGAGGCCAGCCACGTGGCCTCGCTGGTGCTTCCCAAGCACAGGGTCTCATGAGGGCGGGAGCACTTGGTTGGGAGACGTGCTGTTCTTCCTGATAGAAACCCTGTGGTGCCGTTCGCTAGTCTCCTGCGGCGTTTCTTCCACCCTACATGCACCCAGTTTCTGTTGGTTTTTAGTTTATTTATATTTTCCGAGACAGGGTCTTGCTCTGTCACCCAGGCTGGCATGCGGTGGCGTGATCCCTGGCTCAGGCGATCCTCCCCCCTCAGTCACCCGAGCAGCTGGGACCTGGGGCACGCACCAGCATGCCTGGCTAATTTTCTTTTCTTTGTTGCAGGGATGGGGGGTCTCGTTGTGTTGCCCAGGTGTGGCTCTGTTTTCTGGTGAGTGTACAGTGGGTTTTTATGGGGAACCTCTGTATTTGGGTCGGGGGTGTGGCATCCTGGTCAGGAAATGGCCCTCAGGCTTCCTTCCTGCCCAGCCAGGGTCACGAGTAGTGTCTCCACCTGGGCTGGTGTGTGTGTGCTGGCCAGTAGGGCTTAGTCCTGGACTGCAGACTGGTGCTGGTCCATGGTCTGTTAGGGACCGCGGGGTCATAGCCGGAGGTGAGTGGCGGGCGAAGTGAGCATGACCGCCTGAGCTCTGCCTCCTCTTGGATCAGCGGCAGCATTTAGATTCTCCTAGGCGCTGGGACCCTATTGTAAACGGCATGTGAAGGGATCTCGGAGGTGCTCCTTATGAGGATCCAATGCCTGACCTGAGGTGGAACAGTTGCATTTCAAAACCACCCCTCAGAAAAATTGTCTTCCGCGATACCCATCCCTGGTGTCGAGAAGGCTGGGGTCCTTAACCATCTGGAGGGATGTACCGTGTCAGACTCACTGTGGTCGACGGGCTGTAGGCCAGGTTTCGTGAGGTCACGTGTCGGCTTGTAGGACTTTCTCTGGCAGAGGTGCGAGTGACTTCTGTTCACTGTGAGAGGCTCATCTCAGGGGCTTCATGGCCTGGGGGATGGCAGCCTGTTTGAACTGATCGAGCAATCTCACGCTACCCTTATTTTCTGAAACACCCGTGAGTGACTTTTTCACACGTTCTTTGAAGCGGCGTCATGCCCGTGCTCCTTGGTAATGAGCGAATGCTTTTGTTGACCCCTCATCCCCTTTCTTTGGGGTGTGTTCCGGTCTCGGTTCTCACGCGTTCTGCTTCTACGGGAATCTCTGAAGCTGCTGAGTGTAGAAAGCACTGAGGAGGCTGTGCTCCCACCCCCGTGAGCCTTCCAGGCATCGTCCTCTCCCCTCAGCGAGGCGACGTCCATGGCACACCGAGGAGGCTGTGCTCCTGTCCCCCGTAAGCCTTCCAGGCGTCCTCCTCTCCCCTCCAGGGGGACAGGAGGAACCTTTCAAACCCTTCTTAAACTTGTTTCCATGTCTTTGTTTTAACAGATTTCTTTGCATCTTCTCCCTTATCCAGAAGTGAGGGTGTGAACGCTGAGTTATTCCCAGGAGTCAAGAAACCACACACAGCCCAAAGTGACATTTGTTTCCCCGAAATGATTTGTGTGTGTTCACCTTAAAATGCAGCTCAGTAAAACAGGTGTGTGTTTTGAGGAATGACTTGAAATTACCCTGGTAAAGATGTGACAGTTCCATTTCATCCAGTCTGTGCAGGTGTCCACAACCCCCTTCAGTGGTTGCGTGTGAGTTTATGTGACTTGGGGTTATTTATTTATTGATTTATTTACCTTTTATTATTTTTTTTTTTTTTTGAAGAACAAAAATCTTGTTGCTGGGGACTTCAGAGGGTGTGCTGGGATTGTGTGGGGCGGACATCGGGGGCTTCAGTGTGTGGCCTCCTTGAAAAGACGTTCAAATTCAGGCTGAGCGTCCCTACTCCAAAATGCTCTGAAACCTGAACCATTCCGAGCTCTCCCTCATATGACACTCGCAGGAAATGCTCTTCGGAGCACTTTGGATTTCAGGCTGGGGATGCTCAACCAGAAAGCGAAATACTGCAAGAGCCTTCTTGCCCCAGGAGCTTGGATGAGGACATGTGGCCTGTGCCGGGCATCCGTGGCGTGCGAGGCAGCCTGGGCTCGCTGCACTGGTTTTTGTAGGAGCCACAGAAGGGAAGAGAGGGTCAAAGTGGCCACGCCTCGCTCCTGAGAAAGGCGGAGCAGAGGGAGGTGGGCGCGGAGGGCAGCAGTGGAGTCCCCAGCGTCCGGGGCTCCTGTCCCTGGTGGAGTTGAGAGCCTCCTCTAGTTGTGGCCTCTGCCCTGTCAGCAGCCACTGAGGTCTGGAGGGAGCTGGGGGCTGAGGGGGAGGAGGAAGGGACAGGCCTGCTTCTGGAGAGGGCTGGCGTCAACCTGTGCTAGCCTCGTGTGCTACTCCTGCGTCCGGTGTGCACGGCCGTGCCTCGTGCCTCGTGCCTCGTGCCTCGTGCCTCGTGCCTCGTGGCGCAGCGGTTCCCGGGGTGCGCAGCACTCTTGTCTTGCAGTAACGGCTTTGTCTCCAACCCTTGGAGGCAAGTTACCTTTTCCCCCTCCCCCCCTCCCCCACCCCCCACCCAGTGAAAAGAGGTAGAGAATCTTACAGAAATGCATTTGCTGGAATGTCTATTTTCCGATAAATCTGAAAGTATCTCCTAGTGAGTCTCGTGTGTAGAGTAAGGACAGTTCATGCATATCTTAAAGCAGGTACATCTAGCAACGGAGAGCATCCCGGTGCTAGGATGGAGTTTCCCACTAACTCTGGGAGTGGAATCTGTAGAGCCTCGGGTGCTTGCACCATGAGGTTAGCGAGGGTGCAGGTGCACCCACAGCCCTGCCTGTGCCGCGTCCCTTCTGCTATAGAGCATCTGCCGGGGCCTGCGGGGGTCGCCTGAGCGTTGCTGTTCCCTTTTTCACGTGAGCCTTTTTATCGAATACTAGGATAAACTTGACCTCACATACTTGGTGGGGAGAGAGAAAAGTATATATGGGACCTCTTTAATTCTATGTTGGAAAATAGATTTGGGCAAAATATTTCTGCATATGCGTGCTTGGTGGGCGTGGGGTTCCCTGCCGCACCCTGGGGCACGTTCGCCCGCACATTGTGATTTAATCTTGGGTCTATGGCAACAAAACTGTAGAAGTTGGCTATGACTGACTTTCTCAGATCTAGAAACAAACATACAATTGGAATCATCATCTATTGGACTTCTTTGTAAAACCTGATTTGAGCTATCATTTTTGCTTGGTATGTTAACAGTTTCAAACTCAAATGTCACAATGAGGAATTGTTACCATTTTGTTTTCGTATCAACATATTGCTTCGCCAAGTTTCTTCTCACTAATAGTTATCCTTCCTCTGAATGCGGCGTAATTGTTATAGAATTAAGAAAAAGGTTGGTTGGGCACGCTGGCTTATGCCCGTAATGTAATCGCAGCCCTTTGTGAGGCCAAGGAGTTCAAGAGCAGCCTGGACAACAGAGCAAGACACCCCATCTCTCTCACAACAGAAAAATTAGCTGAGTATGGTGGTGCGTGCCTGTGGTCCCTGCTACTCTGGAGTCCGAGGTGGGAAGAACACTTAAGGCTACGGTGAGCTGTGATTGCTCCACTGTACTCCAGTCTTGGTGACAGAGCCAAGACCCTGTCTCAGAAAGAAAAATGTAAAAAAAAAAAAAAAAAAAAAAATCCAGAAATGTCATTTTCTTCTTTAATCATCCCAAAAGAGAAATCGGTTTTTTCTAAGCGTGTTAAAGGGTAACTGATAAGATTCTTTCCTTGCATTGTTTCTCCTTTTCAAATATTTCCAGTATTCTGTCCACATCGTCTCTCATCATCTCGTTACAAAGGTGTCTTCGAGGTTAGTGGTGTTTCTGTGTTGCACCTTGGAGAACAGCCGGCATGAAACCTCTTACCACCACCGTGCGCATTGTAGTCCCAATTAAAATCCTCTCCAGAGACGCCTGTGCTGCTTATGAAAGCAGAACTTTGGTTGTGCTAACATGTGCATTCAGCTCATGGTTTTAAGTTCATATCTGAGATGATGCTGTAGAATTCATTAATCATATGGGATCAGTAATGATGGCAGGTAATTCTGGCTGATGTCATTTAGAGGATATTTTTCACTTCAAGTTACAGCTTCCTTTGTGATAGTCATTTTGGGATTCATTGAAATGTGTGCTTTATTTCACAGCTCAGATTTTCATTAGACATTTCATAGCATAGGATTTTGAAAGCCGATTTGGCAAAATCTTTCTAGCGAAATGTCTGACGTCAGAAGGAACAGCACTCAGAATTACTGGTAACTGTGGTCCATTTTCAGGCTGATGATAGAAGTCACTTGAACGGTCAGGGCTGCTTTGTGAGGCGGATGATGGGGTTTTTGAACCCTGACCCTCCTGACACGCCAGCTCTGGCCCTGGCCCTGGCCTTCTCTCCTCTCCACTGGGAGAAGAGAAGGTGCCAGCATCCACCTCACAGGCCATCGTGAGAACCCGGGACTAAGGGTTTGTGTTCCTCTTGCAGGTGGCGCCGCAGATGTGGGGGCCTGACGATATATACACACTGCAGGCTGCCAGTGTCGGGGTAATCCAGTTTTCGTCAAAAGGTGGGATTTGCTTTGCTCCCCTGCGGACCAGGTGCGGTGCTGCTGTTGCAGCAGGTGTGTGGATCCTCTTGGGTGGTCCTCAGGTGGACAAGGAGTCACCGATTCCGATTCCCAGGGTTAGATGTGAGCGGGGACCATGGACCTCATGTGTTCAGAGGGGAGAAGTAAAAAAGCTTCCCTTGTAATTCCAGGACCGTCTATCCCAGGAATGCCAAGCCCCACTGGCTTTCACCCGACGCTGTCGTAGGTGACGCCGCATGGAAATGAGGACCCGTGTGCCGCATACCTGAGCCAGTACCCGTCTCCCTCCAGGGCCATGGCCGAGCCCTCCTGATTTCGCTGGGTTGCCAGCCTGGGGATCTGTAAGCCCAGCGACGCCTGCGGTCTCGGCCCCCCCTCCCCGTGGGGACAGGAGAGGTGGCTTCCAGGGGCTGGTGATGAATGCCTGAATGAAGCCGACTTGTGACTGCAGTTCTGTCTAAGGGCCTCCCCGGGTGTTAGATGTCAGTAAATGACACGTGTGTGTGTGGATCTCATGTGATGAGAGAAACAGTGGGGGAAACCAAAGCTTGTGGAGTCTGCAGGTGCTGGACTTGGGGATGTGTGCACCTGTGTACTTGGTGAGGGGCGTGAGGTCTGGAATGAGTGTGCACGTGTGTCACGTTTGTGCGTGTGTGGTGAGTGTATTTAGCAGGTGTGTGTGGAGTGAGCGTGTTCATGCGTGTGCCGTGTATGTTGGAGGGTGTGTGGAGTGTGTACACGCATCACATTTGGTGAGTGTATTTGAGGGTGTGTATGGAGTGCATAGAGGCGTTTGCGTGTATAGTATCGGGTGAAGGGGTGGCATGTGTGGAGTAAGCATGCACACGTGTGTGCTGTGTGTGGGGTTTCTACCTGCTCCTCCCCTGAGCCTGCTCCTGGGCCCTGCTGTCCTGGCAGCTTTACAGTTGGGTGTGTCTTTGATTCCGGAAGATTCTGGAACCCGATTCTGAAGCTGTGATCGCAAACTTGCAGCCCTGGGGGACGCTGGCCCGTGGAGCCGGCACGAGGATCTCTGTGCTGGCCTCTCCCTGGGCTGGGCTCCTCTGTCCACAGCAGAGCGTGTCCGATGATTGAACTGTGCGGGTCTGTGGCTCCCCAGCCTCGAGTCAGCCCTCGGTTCTGGTCCCGCCTCTGTTTTTCTTGCTGAGGGGCTCCGGGAAGTGGTGCCTGGGATGACGTTTTCACCCTGGGGTTGCTTCGCCTGCTGCCCAGGTGCTGGCTGCCTGAGCCCTGCTGCCGTCCTGGGTGGACGGGGCTGGCGCGGGGACATCCCTGAGCACCTGCGGGAAGGCAGGTTTAGGAAGTGCCAGAGGTGAGGGGCTTCCTCCCAGGCTTGATTTTCTGGAAAGTTCTGGGCCTCCTATTTTTCCCTAAGGGAAGTTAGAAACTGAGTTTCTCTTTAGGGGAACGTCTTTGCAGCGTCTGTTGTTAGAATGTTCTCCAGGTGTGGAATACCCGGGGCCGTGTGTGTTTGGGAACCTCCGTGTCCTGAGCGAATTCAGTAGGGGATGGAGAGAGGCCTCCCTCCTGTCAGCTTGGCCTCTGTTTCCAGCTTGTGAGTTGTGAGGGTTGGCGGCTGCTGGCATCCCAGGGAGAGTCAAACACTGGGTGGCGTGGGATGGGAACGTTCGCTCTGACAAGGTCAGTGGGAAAGCGTCTAAGCAAACGTCGCTGTTCTCCGGGCTCCTCGGGGTCGAGCTTGTTTGGTGGTGGTGAGGGAACGCTACCCTTGCTCCTGTTCCTCGCCATCTGAATGGTGTCCAGGGCTTGTTCCGCCGGAGAGGTGATGCGCGTAGAATGGGGGTCAGGTCGCAGGCTCCGAGGTTGTTTGGAATCTGTCAACGGACTTCCTAAACACACAGGTGCTTGGTAAAGAGATGTTCCTGATTGGCTAAAACATCTCAACAGGACGTGATAGCTGGTGGTGGTTTCAAGACTACCACAATTTTCCTGTTCCTTTTTCAATGCCTGTTGGATAGGGGAGGATTGGCATACTTTTCTTTTCCTGTCTGCGTACTTGACACTTTGTTTATTTGTGTGCTTATGTGGGTGTGCAGTTGACAGGATTTCGAAGCGGTCTCAGCCCTGGGGAGGCTTCAGGGCAGCCTCAGTGAGCGCTGAAGGGAGGCAGGGATTTGGGGGCTACCTCCTCCACAGGACGGACACCAAGGGCCAGAGGTCAGCAATCTCAGTGAGGTCACACAGACGGGCACACCCAGCACCCTGGCCCCTGTGCCTCTCCTTCACGTTTGTCTCTGCTCCAAGCTGCTCTCCTGGGTCATCACGGGCGATCTCTAGGCGCGTGCTTGGTTCTTGCAGAAGTGGTGTCTGGCTGTGGTCAGTGTGGGCTCTCAGGACTTCCATGTTTTTGGCTCCCATCAATATTGGGCAGTGTGGTGTATGTTTGTTTTGGAGTGGTAGATCCGGGTGGATTTTGGCTTTGCCAACTCATTTAATACCTGTTTCTCCTGTTTCTGTATCGGGTGTTCTCTGGTTAGAAGGGGGATGACGGTGTGGTGGAACGGCTTCTGGCTGTTGAGCCCCTGCTGAGAGCTGTTTGGCGTGCACACATCCGTTTCGGCACAATCTCATGAGCAGCCCTGGGCAGTGCAGAAAGCGAGGCCCAGGTGAGGCTGTCGGACCCAGGAGGGCCCTGACCTGTGTGCTTTCAGCCTCTGAGCCGCCCCTCTCCTGACTGCTTACCAAGCTGTATCGA
Source organism: Chlorocebus sabaeus (assembly GCF_047675955.1). Lineage (NCBI taxonomy): Eukaryota > Metazoa > Chordata > Mammalia > Primates > Cercopithecidae > Chlorocebus > Chlorocebus sabaeus. The sequence goes on from NW_027327721.1 coordinate 197,149, forward strand.
TACTGCAATCTGAGCATTGAAAAGTCACCAGGGGAATGCCGTTTCCGGGGATCTTACTGTGAACCTTCTGTTAAAGGTTGGATGTCGAATAATGACTTGCCTTTGAATGCAGGTACCAAACGGGCTCCCTGGGATAACTCATTCCATAGAAACGTTTTAAAATAATGCTCCCAACTAGCTATCCTTTACATGCTTTCTACTAAGAGGTGCTCTGCTCTCCTGTGCGCTTTAGTGATATGCCGTGTTTGCTTTGCATGCACTTGGGTTTTCAGAAGAAAACCGTGTTTGCAGGTACACTTGGAGCACGACATTCTTCTTCCTGTTAGTGTAGATGCTCCATGAGAGGAGATAATGCTCATGCATTTCTGTGTGTTTTGTGGGGAATAAAAGTAGCCGCCGGCTCTAGCAAACCTAGAAGATGCCCAAAAGGTGATACACGTGAAAATATGCGGCCACTGCCATAAACCGCCTTGTATTATGTGTGGCAAAGTGCTGTGTGTGCGCTGTCTATGGAGAAAATGAGTCTTCCCTATTTTCCCAAGAGGTAACACTTGAATAGACTTCAGAAGTTGTCTTATCTGCAAACGGTACCCTCCTTCCATTGTTTTGAGACGTTGTCATAGGAACTCACACATGTCATTGTTTTCTCAGTTAGAACCTCCAGGGTTTGTCATAGTCCCTGTGTGTCATCGCAGCGTCTGGCTCCACTTGATTTAAAGCAGGAAGAGGCCAGCCACGTGGCCTCGCTGGTGCTTCCCAAGCACAGGGTCTCATGAGGGCGGGAGCACTTGGTTGGGAGACGTGCTGTTCTTCCTGATAGAAACCCTGTGGTGCCGTTCGCTAGTCTCCTGCGGCGTTTCTTCCACCCTACATGCACCCAGTTTCTGTTGGTTTTTAGTTTATTTATATTTTCCGAGACAGGGTCTTGCTCTGTCACCCAGGCTGGCATGCGGTGGCGTGATCCCTGGCTCAGGCGATCCTCCCCCCTCAGTCACCCGAGCAGCTGGGACCTGGGGCACGCACCAGCATGCCTGGCTAATTTTCTTTTCTTTGTTGCAGGGATGGGGGGTCTCGTTGTGTTGCCCAGGTGTGGCTCTGTTTTCTGGTGAGTGTACAGTGGGTTTTTATGGGGAACCTCTGTATTTGGGTCGGGGGTGTGGCATCCTGGTCAGGAAATGGCCCTCAGGCTTCCTTCCTGCCCAGCCAGGGTCACGAGTAGTGTCTCCACCTGGGCTGGTGTGTGTGTGCTGGCCAGTAGGGCTTAGTCCTGGACTGCAGACTGGTGCTGGTCCATGGTCTGTTAGGGACCGCGGGGTCATAGCCGGAGGTGAGTGGCGGGCGAAGTGAGCATGACCGCCTGAGCTCTGCCTCCTCTTGGATCAGCGGCAGCATTTAGATTCTCCTAGGCGCTGGGACCCTATTGTAAACGGCATGTGAAGGGATCTCGGAGGTGCTCCTTATGAGGATCCAATGCCTGACCTGAGGTGGAACAGTTGCATTTCAAAACCACCCCTCAGAAAAATTGTCTTCCGCGATACCCATCCCTGGTGTCGAGAAGGCTGGGGTCCTTAACCATCTGGAGGGATGTACCGTGTCAGACTCACTGTGGTCGACGGGCTGTAGGCCAGGTTTCGTGAGGTCACGTGTCGGCTTGTAGGACTTTCTCTGGCAGAGGTGCGAGTGACTTCTGTTCACTGTGAGAGGCTCATCTCAGGGGCTTCATGGCCTGGGGGATGGCAGCCTGTTTGAACTGATCGAGCAATCTCACGCTACCCTTATTTTCTGAAACACCCGTGAGTGACTTTTTCACACGTTCTTTGAAGCGGCGTCATGCCCGTGCTCCTGGGTAATGAGCGAATGCTTTTGTTGACCCCTCATCCCCTTTCTTTGGGGTGTGTTCCGGTCTCGGTTCTCACGCGTTCTGCTTCTACGGGAATCTCTGAAGCTGCTGAGTGTAGAAAGCACTGAGGAGGCTGTGCTCCCACCCCCGTGAGCCTTCCAGGCATCGTCCTCTCCCCTCAGCGAGGCGACGTCCATGGCACACCGAGGAGGCTGTGCTCCTGTCCCCCGTAAGCCTTCCAGGCGTCCTCCTCTCCCCTCCAGGGGGACAGGAGGAACCTTTCAAACCCTTCTTAAACTTGTTTCCATGTCTTTGTTTTAACAGATTTCTTTGCATCTTCTCCCTTATCCAGAAGTGAGGGTGTGAACGCTGAGTTATTCCCAGGAGTCAAGAAACCACACACAGCCCAAAGTGACATTTGTTTCCCCGAAATGATTTGTGTGTGTTCACCTTAAAATGCAGCTCAGTAAAACAGGTGTGTGTTTTGAGGAATGACTTGAAATTACCCTGGTAAAGATGTGACAGTTCCATTTCATCCAGTCTGTGCAGGTGTCCACAACCCCCTTCAGTGGTTGCGTGTGAGTTTATGTGACTTGGGGTTATTTATTTATTGATTTATTTACCTTTTATTATTATTTTTTTTTTTTTTGAAGAACAAAAATCTTGTTGCTGGGGACTTCAGAGGGTGTGCTGGGATTGTGTGGGGCGGACATCGGGGGCTTCAGTGTGTGGCCTCCTTGAAAAGACGTTCAAATTCAGGCTGAGCGTCCCTACTCCAAAATGCTCTGAAACCTGAACCATTCCGAGCTCTCCCTCATATGACACTCGCAGGAAATGCTCTTCGGAGCACTTTGGATTTCAGGCTGGGGATGCTCAACCAGAAAGCGAAATACTGCAAGAGCCTTCTTGCCCCAGGAGCTTGGATGAGGACATGTGGCCTGTGCCGGGCATCCGTGGCGTGCGAGGCAGCCTGGGCTCGCTGCACTGGTTTTTGTAGGAGCCACAGAAGGGAAGAGAGGGTCAAAGTGGCCACGCCTCGCTCCTGAGAAAGGCGGAGCAGAGGGAGGTGGGCGCGGAGGGCAGCAGTGGAGTCCCCAGCGTCCGGGGCTCCTGTCCCTGGTGGAGTTGAGAGCCTCCTCTAGTTGTGGCCTCTGCCCTGTCAGCAGCCACTGAGGTCTGGAGGGAGCTGGGGGCTGAGGGGGAGGAGGAAGGGACAGGCCTGCTTCTGGAGAGGGCTGGCGTCAACCTGTGCTAGCCTCGTGTGCTACTCCTGCGTCCGGTGTGCACGGCCGTGCCTCGTGCCTCGTGCCTCGTGCCTCGTGCCTCGTGCCTCGTGCCTCGTGCCTCGTGCCTCGTGCCTCGTGGCGCAGCGGTTCCCGGGGTGCGCAGCACTCTTGTCTTGCAGTAACGGCTTTGTCTCCAACCCTTGGAGGCAAGTTACCTTTTCCCCCTCCCCCCCTCCCCCCACCCCCCCACCCAGTGAAAAGAGGTAGAGAATCTTACAGAAATGCATTTGCTGGAATGTCTATTTTCCGATAAATCTGAAAGTATCTCCTAGTGAGTCTCGTGTGTAGAGTAAGGACAGTTCATGCATATCTTAAAGCAGGTACATCTAGCAACGGAGAGCATCCCGGTGCTAGGATGGAGTTTCCCACTAACTCTGGGAGTGGAATCTGTAGAGCCTCGGGTGCTTGCACCATGAGGTTAGCGAGGGTGCAGGTGCACCCACAGCCCTGCCTGTGCCGCGTCCCTTCTGCTATAGAGCATCTGCCGGGGCCTGCGGGGGTCGCCTGAGCGTTGCTGTTCCCTTTTTCACGTGAGCCTTTTTATCGAATACTAGGATAAACTTGACCTCACATACTTGGTGGGGAGAGAGAAAAGTATATATGGGACCTCTTTAATTCTATGTTGGAAAATAGATTTGGGCAAAATATTTCTGCATATGCGTGCTTGGTGGGCGTGGGGTTCCCTGCCGCACCCTGGGGCACGTTCGCCCGCACATTGTGATTTAATCTTGGGTCTATGGCAACAAAACTGTAGAAGTTGGCTATGACTGACTTTCTCAGATCTAGAAACAAACATACAATTGGAATCATCATCTATTGGACTTCTTTGTAAAACCTGATTTGAGCTATCATTTTTGCTTGGTATGTTAACAGTTTCAAACTCAAATGTCACAATGAGGAATTGTTACCATTTTGTTTTCGTATCAACATATTGCTTCGCCAAGTTTCTTCTCACTAATAGTTATCCTTCCTCTGAATGCGGCGTAATTGTTATAGAATTAAGAAAAAGGTTGGTTGGGCACGCTGGCTTATGCCCGTAATGTAATCGCAGCCCTTTGTGAGGCCAAGGAGTTCAAGAGCAGCCTGGACAACAGAGCAAGACACCCCATCTCTCTCACAACAGAAAAATTAGCTGAGTATGGTGGTGCGTGCCTGTGGTCCCTGCTACTCTGGAGTCCGAGGTGGGAAGAACACTTAAGGCTACGGTGAGCTGTGATTGCTCCACTGTACTCCAGTCTTGGTGACAGAGCCAAGACCCTGTCTCAGAAAGAAAAATGTAAAAAAAAAAAAAAAAAAAAAAATCCAGAAATGTCATTTTCTTCTTTAATCATCCCAAAAGAGAAATCGGTTTTTTCTAAGCGTGTTAAAGGGTAACTGATAAGATTCTTTCCTTGCATTGTTTCTCCTTTTCAAATATTTCCAGTATTCTGTCCACATCGTCTCTCATCATCTCGTTACAAAGGTGTCTTCGAGGTTAGTGGTGTTTCTGTGTTGCACCTTGGAGAACAGCCGGCATGAAACCTCTTACCACCACCGTGCGCATTGTAGTCCCAATTAAAATCCTCTCCAGAGACGCCTGTGCTGCTTATGAAAGCAGAACTTTGGTTGTGCTAACATGTGCATTCAGCTCATGGTTTTAAGTTCATATCTGAGATGATGCTGTAGAATTCATTAATCATATGGGATCAGTAATGATGGCAGGTAATTCTGGCTGATGTCATTTAGAGGATATTTTTCACTTCAAGTTACAGCTTCCTTTGTGATAGTCATTTTGGGATTCATTGAAATGTGTGCTTTATTTCACAGCTCAGATTTTCATTAGACATTTCATAGCATAGGATTTTGAAAGCCGATTTGGCAAAATCTTTCTAGCGAAATGTCTGACGTCAGAAGGAACAGCACTCAGAATTACTGGTAACTGTGGTCCATTTTCAGGCTGATGATAGAAGTCACTTGAACGGTCAGGGCTGCTTTGTGAGGCGGATGATGGGGTTTTTGAACCCTGACCCTCCTGACACGCCAGCTCTGGCCCTGGCCCTGGCCTTCTCTCCTCTCCACTGGGAGAAGAGAAGGTGCCAGCATCCACCTCACAGGCCATCGTGAGAACCCGGGACTAAGGGTTTGTGTTCCTCTTGCAGGTGGCGCCGCAGATGTGGGGGCCTGACGATATATACACACTGCAGGCTGCCAGTGTCGGGGTAATCCAGTTTTCGTCAAAAGGTGGGATTTGCTTTGCTCCCCTGCGGACCAGGTGCGGTGCTGCTGTTGCAGCAGGTGTGTGGATCCTCTTGGGTGGTCCTCAGGTGGACAAGGAGTCACCGATTCCGATTCCCAGGGTTAGATGTGAGCGGGGACCATGGACCTCATGTGTTCAGAGGGGAGAAGTAAAAAAGCTTCCCTTGTAATTCCAGGACCGTCTATCCCAGGAATGCCAAGCCCCACTGGCTTTCACCCGACGCTGTCGTAGGTGACGCCGCATGGAAATGAGGACCCGTGTGCCGCATACCTGAGCCAGTACCCGTCTCCCTCCAGGGCCATGGCCGAGCCCTCCTGATTTCGCTGGGTTGCCAGCCTGGGGATCTGTAAGCCCAGCGACGCCTGCGGTCTCGGCCCCCCCTCCCCGTGGGGACAGGAGAGGTGGCTTCCAGGGGCTGGTGATGAATGCCTGAATGAAGCCGACTTGTGACTGCAGTTCTGTCTAAGGGCCTCCCCGGGTGTTAGATGTCAGTAAATGACACGTGTGTGTGTGGATCTCATGTGATGAGAGAAACAGTGGGGGAAACCAAAGCTTGTGGAGTCTGCAGGTGCTGGACTTGGGGATGTGTGCACCTGTGTACTTGGTGAGGGGCGTGAGGTCTGGAATGAGTGTGCACGTGTGTCACGTTTGTGCGTGTGTGGTGAGTGTATTTAGCAGGTGTGTGTGGAGTGAGCGTGTTCATGCGTGTGCCGTGTATGTTGGAGGGTGTGTGGAGTGTGTACACGCATCACATTTGGTGAGTGTATTTGAGGGTGTGTATGGAGTGCATAGAGGCGTTTGCGTGTATAGTATCGGGTGAAGGGGTGGCATGTGTGGAGTAAGCATGCACACGTGTGTGCTGTGTGTGGGGTTTCTACCTGCTCCTCCCCTGAGCCTGCTCCTGGGCCCTGCTGTCCTGGCAGCTTTACAGTTGGGTGTGTCTTTGATTCCGGAAGATTCTGGAACCCGATTCTGAAGCTGTGATCGCAAACTTGCAGCCCTGGGGGACGCTGGCCCGTGGAGCCGGCACGAGGATCTCTGTGCTGGCCTCTCCCTGGGCTGGGCTCCTCTGTCCACAGCAGAGCGTGTCCGATGATTGAACTGTGCGGGTCTGTGGCTCCCCAGCCTCGAGTCAGCCCTCGGTTCTGGTCCCGCCTCTGTTTTTCTTGCTGAGGGGCTCCGGGAAGTGGTGCCTGGGATGACGTTTTCACCCTGGGGTTGCTTCGCCTGCTGCCCAGGTGCTGGCTGCCTGAGCCCTGCTGCCGTCCTGGGTGGACGGGGCTGGCGCGGGGACATCCCTGAGCACCTGCGGGAAGGCAGGTTTAGGAAGTGCCAGAGGTGAGGGGCTTCCTCCCAGGCTTGATTTTCTGGAAAGTTCTGGGCCTCCTATTTTTCCCTAAGGGAAGTTAGAAACTGAGTTTCTCTTTAGGGGAACGTCTTTGCAGCGTCTGTTGTTAGAATGTTCTCCAGGTGTGGAATACCCGGGGCCGTGTGTGTTTGGGAACCTCCGTGTCCTGAGCGAATTCAGTAGGGGATGGAGAGAGGCCTCCCTCCTGTCAGCTTGGCCTCTGTTTCCAGCTTGTGAGTTGTGAGGGTTGGCGGCTGCTGGCATCCCAGGGAGAGTCAAACACTGGGTGGCGTGGGATGGGAACGTTCGCTCTGACAAGGTCAGTGGGAAAGCGTCTAAGCAAACGTCGCTGTTCTCCGGGCTCCTCGGGGTCGAGCTTGTTTGGTGGTGGTGAGGGAACGCTACCCTTGCTCCTGTTCCTCGCCATCTGAATGGTGTCCAGGGCTTGTTCCGCCGGAGAGGTGATGCGCGTAGAATGGGGGTCAGGTCGCAGGCTCCGAGGTTGTTTGGAATCTGTCAACGGACTTCCTAAACACACAGGTGCTTGGTAAAGAGATGTTCCTGATTGGCTAAAACATCTCAACAGGACGTGATAGCTGGTGGTGGTTTCAAGACTACCACAATTTTCCTGTTCCTTTTTCAATGCCTGTTGGATAGGGGAGGATTGGCATACTTTTCTTTTCCTGTCTGCGTACTTGACACTTTGTTTATTTGTGTGCTTATGTGGGTGTGCAGTTGACAGGATTTCGAAGCGGTCTCAGCCCTGGGGAGGCTTCAGGGCAGCCTCAGTGAGCGCTGAAGGGAGGCAGGGATTTGGGGGCTACCTCCTCCACAGGACGGACACCAAGGGCCAGAGGTCAGCAATCTCAGTGAGGTCACACAGACGGGCACACCCAGCACCCTGGCCCCTGTGCCTCTCCTTCACGTTTGTCTCTGCTCCAAGCTGCTCTCCTGGGTCATCACGGGCGATCTCTAGGCGCGTGCTTGGTTCTTGCAGAAGTGGTGTCTGGCTGTGGTCAGTGTGGGCTCTCAGGACTTCCATGTTTTTGGCTCCCATCAATATTGGGCAGTGTGGTGTATGTTTGTTTTGGAGTGGTAGATCCGGGTGGATTTTGGCTTTGCCAACTCATTTAATACCTGTTTCTCCTGTTTCTGTATCGGGTGTTCTCTGGTTAGAAGGGGGATGACGGTGTGGTGGAACGGCTTCTGGCTGTTGAGCCCCTGCTGAGAGCTGTTTGGCGTGCACACATCCGTTTCGGCACAATCTCATGAGCAGCCCTGGGCAGTGCAGAAAGCGAGGCCCAGGTGAGGCTGTCGGACCCAGGAGGGCCCTGACCTGTGTGCTTTCAGCCTCTGAGCCGCCCCTCTCCTGACTGCTTACCAAGCTGTATCGATACTGCAATCTGAGCATTGAAAAGTCACCAGGGGAATGCCGTTTCCGGGGATCTTACTGTGAACCTTCTGTTAAAGGTTGGATGTCGAATAATGACTTGCCTTTGAATGCAGGTACCAAACGGGCTCCCTGGGATAACTCATTCCATAGAAACGTTTTAAAATAATGCTCCCAACTAGCTATCCTTTACATGCTTTCTACTAAGAGGTGCTCTGCTCTCCTGTGCGCTTTAGTGATATGCCGTGTTTGCTTTGCATGCACTTGGGTTTTCAGAAGAAAACCGTGTTTGCAGGTACACTTGGAGCACGACATTCTTCTTCCTGTTAGTGTAGATGCTCCATGAGAGGAGATAATGCTCATGCATTTCTGTGTGTTTTGTGGGGAATAAAAGTAGCCGCCGGCTCTAGCAAACCTAGAAGATGCCCAAAAGGTGATACACGTGAAAATATGCGGCCACTGCCATAAACCGCCTTGTATTATGTGTGGCAAAGTGCTGTGTGTGCGCTGTCTATGGAGAAAATGAGTCTTCCCTATTTTCCCAAGAGGTAACACTTGAATAGACTTCAGAAGTTGTCTTATCTGCAAACGGTACCCTCCTTCCATTGTTTTGAGACGTTGTCATAGGAACTCACACATGTCATTGTTTTCTCAGTTAGAACCTCCAGGGTTTGTCATAGTCCCTGTGTGTCATCGCAGCGTCTGGCTCCACTTGATTTAAAGCAGGAAGAGGCCAGCCACGTGGCCTCGCTGGTGCTTCCCAAGCACAGGGTCTCATGAGGGCGGGAGTACTTGGTTGGGAGACGTGCTGTTCTTCCTGATAGAAACCCTGTGGTGCCGTTCGCTAGTCTCCTGCGGCGTTTCTTCCACCCTACATGCACCCAGTTTCTGTTGGTTTTTAGTTTATTTATATTTTCCGAGACAGGGTCTTGCTCTGTCACCCAGGCTGGCATGCGGTGGCGTGATCCCTGGCTCAGGCGATCCTCCCCCCTCAGTCACCCGAGCAGCTGGGACCTGGGGCACGCACCAGCATGCCTGGCTAATTTTCTTTTCTTTGTTGCAGGGATGGGGGGTCTCGTTGTGTTGCCCAGGTGTGGCTCTGTTTTCTGGTGAGTGTACAGTGGGTTTTTATGGGGAACCTCTGTATTTGGGTCGGGGGTGTGGCATCCTGGTCAGGAAATGGCCCTCAGGCTTCCTTCCTGCCCAGCCAGGGTCACGAGTAGTGTCTCCACCTGGGCTGGTGTGTGTGTGCTGGCCAGTAGGGCTTAGTCCTGGACTGCAGACTGGTGCTGGTCCATGGTCTGTTAGGGACCGCGGGGTCATAGCCGGAGGTGAGTGGCGGGCGAAGTGAGCATGACCGCCTGAGCTCTGCCTCCTCTTGGATCAGCGGCAGCATTTAGATTCTCCTAGGCGCTGGGACCCTATTGTAAACGGCATGTGAAGGGATCTCGGAGGTGCTCCTTATGAGGATCCAATGCCTGACCTGAGGTGGAACAGTTGCATTTCAAAACCACCCCTCAGAAAAATTGTCTTCCGCGATACCCATCCCTGGTGTCGAGAAGGCTGGGGTCCTTAACCATCTGGAGGGATGTACCGTGTCAGACTCACTGTGGTCGACGGGCTGTAGGCCAGGTTTCGTGAGGTCACGTGTCGGCTTGTAGGACTTTCTCTGGCAGAGGTGCGAGTGACTTCTGTTCACTGTGAGAGGCTCATCTCAGGGGCTTCATGGCCTGGGGGATGGCAGCCTGTTTGAACTGATCGAGCAATCTCACGCTACCCTTATTTTCTGAAACACCCGTGAGTGACTTTTTCACACGTTCTTTGAAGCGGCGTCATGCCCGTGCTCCTTGGTAATGAGCGAATGCTTTTGTTGACCCCTCATCCCCTTTCTTTGGGGTGTGTTCCGGTCTCGGTTCTCACGCGTTCTGCTTCTACGGGAATCTCTGAAGCTGCTGAGTGTAGAAAGCACTGAGGAGGCTGTGCTCCCACCCCCGTGAGCCTTCCAGGCATCGTCCTCTCCCCTCAGCGAGGCGACGTCCATGGCACACCGAGGAGGCTGTGCTCCTGTCCCCCGTAAGCCTTCCAGGCGTCCTCCTCTCCCCTCCAGGGGGACAGGAGGAACCTTTCAAACCCTTCTTAAACTTGTTTCCATGTCTTTGTTTTAACAGATTTCTTTGCATCTTCTCCCTTATCCAGAAGTGAGGGTGTGAACGCTGAGTTATTCCCAGGAGTCAAGAAACCACACACAGCCCAAAGTGACATTTGTTTCCCCGAAATGATTTGTGTGTGTTCACCTTAAAATGCAGCTCAGTAAAACAGGTGTGTGTTTTGAGGAATGACTTGAAATTACCCTGGTAAAGATGTGACAGTTCCATTTCATCCAGTCTGTGCAGGTGTCCACAACCCCCTTCAGTGGTTGCGTGTGAGTTTATGTGACTTGGGGTTATTTATTTATTGATTTATTTACCTTTTATTATTATTTTTTTTTTTTTGAAGAACAAAAATCTTGTTGCTGGGGACTTCAGAGGGTGTGCTGGGATTGTGTGGGGCGGACATCGGGGGCTTCAGTGTGTGGCCTCCTTGAAAAGACGTTCAAATTCAGGCTGAGCGTCCCTACTCCAAAATGCTCTGAAACCTGAACCATTCCGAGCTCTCCCTCATATGACACTCGCAGGAAATGCTCTTCGGAGCACTTTGGATTTCAGGCTGGGGATGCTCAACCAGAAAGCGAAATACTGCAAGAGCCTTCTTGCCCCAGGAGCTTGGATGAGGACATGTGGCCTGTGCCGGGCATCCGTGGCGTGCGAGGCAGCCTGGGCTCGCTGCACTGGTTTTTGTAGGAGCCACAGAAGGGAAGAGAGGGTCAAAGTGGCCACGCCTCGCTCCTGAGAAAGGCGGAGCAGAGGGAGGTGGGCGCGGAGGGCAGCAGTGGAGTCCCCAGCGTCCGGGGCTCCTGTCCCTGGTGGAGTTGAGAGCCTCCTCTAGTTGTGGCCTCTGCCCTGTCAGCAGCCACTGAGGTCTGGAGGGAGCTGGGGGCTGAGGGGGAGGAGGAAGGGACAGGCCTGCTTCTGGAGAGGGCTGGCGTCAACCTGTGCTAGCCTCGTGTGCTACTCCTGCGTCCGGTGTGCACGGCCGTGCCTCGTGCCTCGTGCCTCGTGCCTCGTGCCTCGTGCCTCGTGCCTCGTGCCTCGTGCCTCGTGCCTCGTGCCTCGTGGCGCAGCGGTTCCCGGGGTGCGCAGCACTCTTGTCTTGCAGTAACGGCTTTGTCTCCAACCCTTGGAGGCAAGTTACCTTTTCCCCCTCCCCCCTCCCCCACCCCCCCACCCAGTGAAAAGAGGTAGAGAATCTTACAGAAATGCATTTGCTGGAATGTCTATTTTCCGATAAATCTGAAAGTATCTCCTAGTGAGTCTCGTGTGTAGAGTAAGGACAGTTCATGCATATCTTAAAGCAGGTACATCTAGCAACGGAGAGCATCCCGGTGCTAGGATGGAGTTTCCCACTAACTCTGGGAGTGGAATCTGTAGAGCCTCGGGTGCTTGCACCATGAGGTTAGCGAGGGTGCAGGTGCACCCACAGCCCTGCCTGTGCCGCGTCCCTTCTGCTATAGAGCATCTGCCGGGGCCTGCGGGGGTCGCCTGAGCGTTGCTGTTCCCTTTTTCACGTGAGCCTTTTTATCGAATACTAGGATAAACTTGACCTCACATACTTGGTGGGGAGAGAGAAAAGTATATATGGGACCTCTTTAATTCTATGTTGGAAAATAGATTTGGGCAAAATATTTCTGCATATGCGTGCTTGGTGGGCGTGGGGTTCCCTGCCGCACCCTGGGGCACGTTCGCCCGCACATTGTGATTTAATCTTGGGTCTATGGCAACAAAACTGTAGAAGTTGGCTATGACTGACTTTCTCAGATCTAGAAACAAACATACAATTGGAATCATCATCTATTGGACTTCTTTGTAAAACCTGATTTGAGCTATCATTTTTGCTTGGTATGTTAACAGTTTCAAACTCAAATGTCACAATGAGGAATTGTTACCATTTTGTTTTCGTATCAACATATTGCTTCGCCAAGTTTCTTCTCACTAATAGTTATCCTTCCTCTGAATGCGGCGTAATTGTTATAGAATTAAGAAAAAGGTTGGTTGGGCACGCTGGCTTATGCCCGTAATGTAATCGCAGCCCTTTGTGAGGCCAAGGAGTTCAAGAGCAGCCTGGACAACAGAGCAAGACACCCCATCTCTCTCACAACAGAAAAATTAGCTGAGTATGGTGGTGCGTGCCTGTGGTCCCTGCTACTCTGGAGTCCGAGGTGGGAAGAACACTTAAGGCTACGGTGAGCTGTGATTGCTCCACTGTACTCCAGTCTTGGTGACAGAGCCAAGACCCTGTCTCAGAAAGAAAAATGTAAAAAAAAAAAAAAAAAAAAAAATCCAGAAATGTCATTTTCTTCTTTAATCATCCCAAAAGAGAAATCGGTTTTTTCTAAGCGTGTTAAAGGGTAACTGATAAGATTCTTTCCTTGCATTGTTTCTCCTTTTCAAATATTTCCAGTATTCTGTCCACATCGTCTCTCATCATCTCGTTACAAAGGTGTCTTCGAGGTTAGTGGTGTTTCTGTGTTGCACCTTGGAGAACAGCCGGCATGAAACCTCTTACCACCACCGTGCGCATTGTAGTCCCAATTAAAATCCTCTCCAGAGACGCCTGTGCTGCTTATGAAAGCAGAACTTTGGTTGTGCTAACATGTGCATTCAGCTCATGGTTTTAAGTTCATATCTGAGATGATGCTGTAGAATTCATTAATCATATGGGATCAGTAATGATGGCAGGTAATTCTGGCTGATGTCATTTAGAGGATATTTTTCACTTCAAGTTACAGCTTCCTTTGTGATAGTCATTTTGGGATTCATTGAAATGTGTGCTTTATTTCACAGCTCAGATTTTCATTAGACATTTCATAGCATAGGATTTTGAAAGCCGATTTGGCAAAATCTTTCTAGCGAAATGTCTGACGTCAGAAGGAACAGCACTCAGAATTACTGGTAACTGTGGTCCATTTTCAGGCTGATGATAGAAGTCACTTGAACGGTCAGGGCTGCTTTGTGAGGCGGATGATGGGGTTTTTGAACCCTGACCCTCCTGACACGCCAGCTCTGGCCCTGGCCCTGGCCTTCTCTCCTCTCCACTGGGAGAAGAGAAGGTGCCAGCATCCACCTCACAGGCCATCGTGAGAACCCGGGACTAAGGGTTTGTGTTCCTCTTGCAGGTGGCGCCGCAGATGTGGGGGCCTGACGATATATACACACTGCAGGCTGCCAGTGTCGGGGTAATCCAGTTTTCGTCAAAAGGTGGGATTTGCTTTGCTCCCCTGCGGACCAGGTGCGGTGCTGCTGTTGCAGCAGGTGTGTGGATCCTCTTGGGTGGTCCTCAGGTGGACAAGGAGTCACCGATTCCGATTCCCAGGGTTAGATGTGAGCGGGGACCATGGACCTCATGTGTTCAGAGGGGAGAAGTAAAAAAGCTTCCCTTGTAATTCCAGGACCGTCTATCCCAGGAATGCCAAGCCCCACTGGCTTTCACCCGACGCTGTCGTAGGTGACGCCGCATGGAAATGAGGACCCGTGTGCCGCATACCTGAGCCAGTACCCGTCTCCCTCCAGGGCCGTGGCCGAGCCCTCCTGATTTCGCTGGGTTGCCAGCCTGGGGATCTGTAAGCCCAGCGATGCCTGCGGTCTCGGCCCCCCCTCCCCGTGGGGACAGGAGAGGTGGCTTCCAGGGGCTGGTGATGAATGCCTGAATGAAGCCGACTTGTGACTGCAGTTCTGTCTAAGGGCCTCCCCGGGTGTTAGATGTCAGTAAATGACACGTGTGTGTGTGGATCTCATGTGATGAGAGAAACAGTGGGGGAAACCAAAGCTTGTGGAGTCTGCAGGTGCTGGACTTGGGGATGTGTGCACCTGTGTACTTGGTGAGGGGCGTGAGGTCTGGAATGAGTGTGCACGTGTGTCACGTTTGTGCGTGTGTGGTGAGTGTATTTAGCAGGTGTGTGTGGAGTGAGCGTGTTCATGCGTGTGCCGTGTATGTTGGAGGGTGTGTGGAGTGTGTACACGCATCACATTTGGTGAGTGTATTTGAGGGTGTGTATGGAGTGCATAGAGGCGTTTGCGTGTATAGTATCGGGTGAAGGGGTGGCATGTGTGGAGTAAGCATGCACACGTGTGTGCTGTGTGTGGGGTTTCTACCTGCTCCTCCCCTGAGCCTGCTCCTGGGCCCTGCTGTCCTGGCAGCTTTACAGTTGGGTGTGTCTTTGATTCCGGAAGATTCTGGAACCCGATTCTGAAGCTGTGATCGCAAACTTGCAGCCCTGGGGGACGCTGGCCCGTGGAGCCGGCACGAGGATCTCTGTGCTGGCCTCTCCCTGGGCTGGGCTCCTCTGTCCACAGCAGAGCGTGTCCGATGATTGAACTGTGCGGGTCTGTGGCTCCCCAGCCTCGAGTCAGCCCTCGGTTCTGGTCCCGCCTCTGTTTTTCTTGCTGAGGGGCTCCGGGAAGTGGTGCCTGGGATGACGTTTTCACCCTGGGGTTGCTTCGCCTGCTGCCCAGGTGCTGGCTGCCTGAGCCCTGCTGCCGTCCTGGGTGGACGGGGCTGGCGCGGGGACATCCCTGAGCACCTGCGGGAAGGCAGGTTTAGGAAGTGCCAGAGGTGAGGGGCTTCCTCCCAGGCTTGATTTTCTGGAAAGTTCTGGGCCTCCTATTTTTCCCTAAGGGAAGTTAGAAACTGAGTTTCTCTTTAGGGGAACGTCTTTGCAGCGTCTGTTGTTAGAATGTTCTCCAGGTGTGGAATACCCGGGGCCGTGTGTGTTTGGGAACCTCCGTGTCCTGAGCGAATTCAGTAGGGGATGGAGAGAGGCCTCCCTCCTGTCAGCTTGGCCTCTGTTTCCAGCTTGTGAGTTGTGAGGGTTGGCGGCTGCTGGCATCCCAGGGAGAGTCAAACACTGGGTGGCGTGGGATGGGAACGTTCGCTCTGACAAGGTCAGTGGGAAAGCGTCTAAGCAAACGTCGCTGTTCTCCGGGCTCCTCGGGGTCGAGCTTGTTTGGTGGTGGTGAGGGAACGCTACCCTTGCTCCTGTTCCTCGCCATCTGAATGGTGTCCAGGGCTTGTTCCGCCGGAGAGGTGATGCGCGTAGAATGGGGGTCAGGTCGCAGGCTCCGAGGTTGTTTGGAATCTGTCAACGGACTTCCTAAACACACAGGTGCTTGGTAAAGAGATGTTCCTGATTGGCTAAAACATCTCAACAGGACGTGATAGCTGGTGGTGGTTTCAAGACTACCACAATTTTCCTGTTCCTTTTTCAATGCCTGTTGGATAGGGGAGGATTGGCATACTTTTCTTTTCCTGTCTGCGTACTTGACACTTTGTTTATTTGTGTGCTTATGTGGGTGTGCAGTTGACAGGATTTCGAAGCGGTCTCAGCCCTGGGGAGGCTTCAGGGCAGCCTCAGTGAGCGCTGAAGGGAGGCAGGGATTTGGGGGCTACCTCCTCCACAGGACGGACACCAAGGGCCAGAGGTCAGCAATCTCAGTGAGGTCACACAGACGGGCACACCCAGCACCCTGGCCCCTGTGCCTCTCCTTCACGTTTGTCTCTGCTCCAAGCTGCTCTCCTGGGTCATCACGGGCGATCTCTAGGCGCGTGCTTGGTTCTTGCAGAAGTGGTGTCTGGCTGTGGTCAGTGTGGGCTCTCAGGACTTCCATGTTTTTGGCTCCCATCAATATTGGGCAGTGTGGTGTATGTTTGTTTTGGAGTGGTAGATCCGGGTGGATTTTGGCTTTGCCAACTCATTTAATACCTGTTTCTCCTGTTTCTGTATCGGGTGTTCTCTGGTTAGAAGGGGGATGACGGTGTGGTGGAACGGCTTCTGGCTGTTGAGCCCCTGCTGAGAGCTGTTTGGCGTGCACACATCCGTTTCGGCACAATCTCATGAGCAGCCCTGGGCAGTGCAGAAA
Organism: Chlorocebus sabaeus; assembly: GCF_047675955.1. NCBI lineage: Eukaryota > Metazoa > Chordata > Mammalia > Primates > Cercopithecidae > Chlorocebus > Chlorocebus sabaeus. The sequence continues at coordinate 213,261 of NW_027327721.1, forward strand.
GCGAGGCCCAGGTGAGGCTGTCGGACCCAGGAGGGCCCTGACCTGTGTGCTTTCAGCCTCTGAGCCGCCCCTCTCCTGACTGCTTACCAAGCTGTATCGATACTGCAATCTGAGCATTGAAAAGTCACCAGGGGAATGCCGTTTCCGGGGATCTTACTGTGAACCTTCTGTTAAAGGTTGGATGTCGAATAATGACTTGCCTTTGAATGCAGGTACCAAACGGGCTCCCTGGGATAACTCATTCCATAGAAACGTTTTAAAATAATGCTCCCAACTAGCTATCCTTTACATGCTTTCTACTAAGAGGTGCTCTGCTCTCCTGTGCGCTTTAGTGATATGCCGTGTTTGCTTTGCATGCACTTGGGTTTTCAGAAGAAAACCGTGTTTGCAGGTACACTTGGAGCACGACATTCTTCTTCCTGTTAGTGTAGATGCTCCATGAGAGGAGATAATGCTCATGCATTTCTGTGTGTTTTGTGGGGAATAAAAGTAGCCGCCGGCTCTAGCAAACCTAGAAGATGCCCAAAAGGTGATACACGTGAAAATATGCGGCCACTGCCATAAACCGCCTTGTATTATGTGTGGCAAAGTGCTGTGTGTGCGCTGTCTATGGAGAAAATGAGTCTTCCCTATTTTCCCAAGAGGTAACACTTGAATAGACTTCAGAAGTTGTCTTATCTGCAAACGGTACCCTCCTTCCATTGTTTTGAGACGTTGTCATAGGAACTCACACATGTCATTGTTTTCTCAGTTAGAACCTCCAGGGTTTGTCATAGTCCCTGTGTGTCATCGCAGCGTCTGGCTCCACTTGATTTAAAGCAGGAAGAGGCCAGCCACGTGGCCTCGCTGGTGCTTCCCAAGCACAGGGTCTCATGAGGGCGGGAGCACTTGGTTGGGAGACGTGCTGTTCTTCCTGATAGAAACCCTGTGGTGCCGTTCGCTAGTCTCCTGCGGCGTTTCTTCCACCCTACATGCACCCAGTTTCTGTTGGTTTTTAGTTTATTTATATTTTCCGAGACAGGGTCTTGCTCTGTCACCCAGGCTGGCATGCGGTGGCGTGATCCCTGGCTCAGGCGATCCTCCCCCCTCAGTCACCCGAGCAGCTGGGACCTGGGGCACGCACCAGCATGCCTGGCTAATTTTCTTTTCTTTGTTGCAGGGATGGGGGGTCTCGTTGTGTTGCCCAGGTGTGGCTCTGTTTTCTGGTGAGTGTACAGTGGGTTTTTATGGGGAACCTCTGTATTTGGGTCGGGGGTGTGGCATCCTGGTCAGGAAATGGCCCTCAGGCTTCCTTCCTGCCCAGCCAGGGTCACGAGTAGTGTCTCCACCTGGGCTGGTGTGTGTGTGCTGGCCAGTAGGGCTTAGTCCTGGACTGCAGACTGGTGCTGGTCCATGGTCTGTTAGGGACCGCGGGGTCATAGCCGGAGGTGAGTGGCGGGTGAAGTGAGCATGACCGCCTGAGCTCTGCCTCCTCTTGGATCAGCGGCAGCATTTAGATTCTCCTAGGCGCTGGGACCCTATTGTAAACGGCATGTGAAGGGATCTCGGAGGTGCTCCTTATGAGGATCCAATGCCTGACCTGAGGTGGAACAGTTGCATTTCAAAACCACCCCTCAGAAAAATTGTCTTCCGCGATACCCATCCCTGGTGTCGAGAAGGCTGGGGTCCTTAACCATCTGGAGGGATGTACCGTGTCAGACTCACTGTGGTCGACGGGCTGTAGGCCAGGTTTCGTGAGGTCACGTGTCGGCTTGTAGGACTTTCTCTGGCAGAGGTGCGAGTGACTTCTGTTCACTGTGAGAGGCTCATCTCAGGGGCTTCATGGCCTGGGGGATGGCAGCCTGTTTGAACTGATCGAGCAATCTCACGCTACCCTTATTTTCTGAAACACCCGTGAGTGACTTTTTCACACGTTCTTTGAAGCGGCGTCATGCCCGTGCTCCTGGGTAATGAGCGAATGCTTTTGTTGACCCCTCATCCCCTTTCTTTGGGGTGTGTTCCGGTCTCGGTTCTCACGCGTTCTGCTTCTACGGGAATCTCTGAAGCTGCTGAGTGTAGAAAGCACTGAGGAGGCTGTGCTCCTACCCCCGTGAGCCTTCCAGGCATCGTCCTCTCCCCTCAGCGAGGCGACGTCCATGGCACACCGAGGAGGCTGTGCTCCTGTCCCCCGTAAGCCTTCCAGGCGTCCTCCTCTCCCCTCCAGGGGGACAGGAGGAACCTTTCAAACCCTTCTTAAACTTGTTTCCATGTCTTTGTTTTAACAGATTTCTTTGCATCTTCTCCCTTATCCAGAAGTGAGGGTGTGAACGCTGAGTTATTCCCAGGAGTCAAGAAACCACACACAGCCCAAAGTGACATTTGTTTCCCCGAAATGATTTGTGTGTGTTCACCTTAAAATGCAGCTCAGTAAAACAGGTGTGTGTTTTGAGGAATGACTTGAAATTACCCTGGTAAAGATGTGACAGTTCCATTTCATCCAGTCTGTGCAGGTGTCCACAACCCCCTTCAGTGGTTGCGTGTGAGTTTATGTGACTTGGGGTTATTTATTTATTGATTTATTTACCTTTTATTATTATTTTTTTTTTTTTGAAGAACAAAAATCTTGTTGCTGGGGACTTCAGAGGGTGTGCTGGGATTGTGTGGGGCGGACATCGGGGGCTTCAGTGTGTGGCCTCCTTGAAAAGACGTTCAAATTCAGGCTGAGCGTCCCTACTCCAAAATGCTCTGAAACCTGAACCATTCCGAGCTCTCCCTCATATGACACTCGCAGGAAATGCTCTTCGGAGCACTTTGGATTTCAGGCTGGGGATGCTCAACCAGAAAGCGAAATACTGCAAGAGCCTTCTTGCCCCAGGAGCTTGGATGAGGACATGTGGCCTGTGCCGGGCATCCGTGGCGTGCGAGGCAGCCTGGGCTCGCTGCACTGGTTTTTGTAGGAGCCACAGAAGGGAAGAGAGGGTCAAAGTGGCCACGCCTCGCTCCTGAGAAAGGCGGAGCAGAGGGAGGTGGGCGCGGAGGGCAGCAGTGGAGTCCCCAGCGTCCGGGGCTCCTGTCCCTGGTGGAGTTGAGAGCCTCCTCTAGTTGTGGCCTCTGCCCTGTCAGCAGCCACTGAGGTCTGGAGGGAGCTGGGGGCTGAGGGGGAGGAGGAAGGGACAGGCCTGCTTCTGGAGAGGGCTGGCGTCAACCTGTGCTAGCCTCGTGTGCTACTCCTGCGTCCGGTGTGCACGGCCGTGCCTCGTGCCTCGTGCCTCGTGCCTCGTGCCTCGTGCCTCGTGCCTCGTGCCTCGTGGCGCAGCGGTTCCCGGGGTGCGCAGCACTCTTGTCTTGCAGTAACGGCTTTGTCTCCAACCCTTGGAGGCAAGTTACCTTTTCCCCCTCCCCCCTCCCCCACCCCCCACCCAGTGAAAAGAGGTAGAGAATCTTACAGAAATGCATTTGCTGGAATGTCTATTTTCCGATAAATCTGAAAGTATCTCCTAGTGAGTCTCGTGTGTAGAGTAAGGACAGTTCATGCATATCTTAAAGCAGGTACATCTAGCAACGGAGAGCATCCCGGTGCTAGGATGGAGTTTCCCACTAACTCTGGGAGTGGAATCTGTAGAGCCTCGGGTGCTTGCACCATGAGGTTAGCGAGGGTGCAGGTGCACCCACAGCCCTGCCTGTGCCGCGTCCCTTCTGCTATAGAGCATCTGCCGGGGCCTGCGGGGGTCGCCTGAGCGTTGCTGTTCCCTTTTTCACGTGAGCCTTTTTATCGAATACTAGGATAAACTTGACCTCACATACTTGGTGGGGAGAGAGAAAAGTATATATGGGACCTCTTTAATTCTATGTTGGAAAATAGATTTGGGCAAAATATTTCTGCATATGCGTGCTTGGTGGGCGTGGGGTTCCCTGCCGCACCCTGGGGCACGTTCGCCCGCACATTGTGATTTAATCTTGGGTCTATGGCAACAAAACTGTAGAAGTTGGCTATGACTGACTTTCTCAGATCTAGAAACAAACATACAATTGGAATCATCATCTATTGGACTTCTTTGTAAAACCTGATTTGAGCTATCATTTTTGCTTGGTATGTTAACAGTTTCAAACTCAAATGTCACAATGAGGAATTGTTACCATTTTGTTTTCGTATCAACATATTGCTTCGCCAAGTTTCTTCTCACTAATAGTTATCCTTCCTCTGAATGCGGCGTAATTGTTATAGAATTAAGAAAAAGGTTGGTTGGGCACGCTGGCTTATGCCCGTAATGTAATCGCAGCCCTTTGTGAGGCCAAGGAGTTCAAGAGCAGCCTGGACAACAGAGCAAGACACCCCATCTCTCTCACAACAGAAAAATTAGCTGAGTATGGTGGTGCGTGCCTGTGGTCCCTGCTACTCTGGAGTCCGAGGTGGGAAGAACACTTAAGGCTACGGTGAGCTGTGATTGCTCCACTGTACTCCAGTCTTGGTGACAGAGCCAAGACCCTGTCTCAGAAAGAAAAATGTAAAAAAAAAAAAAAAAAAAAAATCCAGAAATGTCATTTTCTTCTTTAATCATCCCAAAAGAGAAATCGGTTTTTTCTAAGCGTGTTAAAGGGTAACTGATAAGATTCTTTCCTTGCATTGTTTCTCCTTTTCAAATATTTCCAGTATTCTGTCCACATCGTCTCTCATCATCTCGTTACAAAGGTGTCTTCGAGGTTAGTGGTGTTTCTGTGTTGCACCTTGGAGAACAGCCGGCATGAAACCTCTTACCACCACCGTGCGCATTGTAGTCCCAATTAAAATCCTCTCCAGAGACGCCTGTGCTGCTTATGAAAGCAGAACTTTGGTTGTGCTAACATGTGCATTCAGCTCATGGTTTTAAGTTCATATCTGAGATGATGCTGTAGAATTCATTAATCATATGGGATCAGTAATGATGGCAGGTAATTCTGGCTGATGTCATTTAGAGGATATTTTTCACTTCAAGTTACAGCTTCCTTTGTGATAGTCATTTTGGGATTCATTGAAATGTGTGCTTTATTTCACAGCTCAGATTTTCATTAGACATTTCATAGCATAGGATTTTGAAAGCCGATTTGGCAAAATCTTTCTAGCGAAATGTCTGACGTCAGAAGGAACAGCACTCAGAATTACTGGTAACTGTGGTCCATTTTCAGGCTGATGATAGAAGTCACTTGAACGGTCAGGGCTGCTTTGTGAGGCGGATGATGGGGTTTTTGAACCCTGACCCTCCTGACACGCCAGCTCTGGCCCTGGCCCTGGCCTTCTCTCCTCTCCACTGGGAGAAGAGAAGGTGCCAGCATCCACCTCACAGGCCATCGTGAGAACCCGGGACTAAGGGTTTGTGTTCCTCTTGCAGGTGGCGCCGCAGATGTGGGGGCCTGACGATATATACACACTGCAGGCTGCCAGTGTCGGGGTAATCCAGTTTTCGTCAAAAGGTGGGATTTGCTTTGCTCCCCTGCGGACCAGGTGCGGTGCTGCTGTTGCAGCAGGTGTGTGGATCCTCTTGGGTGGTCCTCAGGTGGACAAGGAGTCACCGATTCCGATTCCCAGGGTTAGATGTGAGCGGGGACCATGGACCTCATGTGTTCAGAGGGGAGAAGTAAAAAAGCTTCCCTTGTAATTCCAGGACCGTCTATCCCAGGAATGCCAAGCCCCACTGGCTTTCACCCGACGCTGTCGTAGGTGACGCCGCATGGAAATGAGGACCCGTGTGCCGCATACCTGAGCCAGTACCCGTCTCCCTCCAGGGCCGTGGCCGAGCCCTCCTGATTTCGCTGGGTTGCCAGCCTGGGGATCTGTAAGCCCAGTGACGCCTGCGGTCTCGGCCCCCCCTCCCCGTGGGGACAGGAGAGGTGGCTTCCAGGGGCTGGTGATGAATGCCTGAATGAAGCCGACTTGTGACTGCAGTTCTGTCTAAGGGCCTCCCCGGGTGTTAGATGTCAGTAAATGACACGTGTGTGTGTGGATCTCATGTGATGAGAGAAACAGTGGGGGAAACCAAAGCTTGTGGAGTCTGCAGGTGCTGGACTTGGGGATGTGTGCACCTGTGTACTTGGTGAGGGGCGTGAGGTCTGGAATGAGTGTGCACGTGTGTCACGTTTGTGCGTGTGTGGTGAGTGTATTTAGCAGGTGTGTGTGGAGTGAGCGTGTTCATGCGTGTGCCGTGTATGTTGGAGGGTGTGTGGAGTGTGTACACGCATCACATTTGGTGAGTGTATTTGAGGGTGTGTATGGAGTGCATAGAGGCGTTTGCGTGTATAGTATCGGGTGAAGGGGTGGCATGTGTGGAGTAAGCATGCACACGTGTGTGCTGTGTGTGGGGTTTCTACCTGCTCCTCCCCTGAGCCTGCTCCTGGGCCCTGCTGTCCTGGCAGCTTTACAGTTGGGTGTGTCTTTGATTCCGGAAGATTCTGGAACCCGATTCTGAAGCTGTGATCGCAAACTTGCAGCCCTGGGGGACGCTGGCCCGTGGAGCCGGCACGAGGATCTCTGTGCTGGCCTCTCCCTGGGCTGGGCTCCTCTGTCCACAGCAGAGCGTGTCCGATGATTGAACTGTGCGGGTCTGTGGCTCCCCAGCCTCGAGTCAGCCCTCGGTTCTGGTCCCGCCTCTGTTTTTCTTGCTGAGGGGCTCCGGGAAGTGGTGCCTGGGATGACGTTTTCACCCTGGGGTTGCTTCGCCTGCTGCCCAGGTGCTGGCTGCCTGAGCCCTGCTGCCGTCCTGGGTGGACGGGGCTGGCGCGGGGACATCCCTGAGCACCTGCGGGAAGGCAGGTTTAGGAAGTGCCAGAGGTGAGGGGCTTCCTCCCAGGCTTGATTTTCTGGAAAGTTCTGGGCCTCCTATTTTTCCCTAAGGGAAGTTAGAAACTGAGTTTCTCTTTAGGGGAACGTCTTTGCAGCGTCTGTTGTTAGAATGTTCTCCAGGTGTGGAATACCCGGGGCCGTGTGTGTTTGGGAACCTCCGTGTCCTGAGCGAATTCAGTAGGGGATGGAGAGAGGCCTCCCTCCTGTCAGCTTGGCCTCTGTTTCCAGCTTGTGAGTTGTGAGGGTTGGCGGCTGCTGGCATCCCAGGGAGAGTCAAACACTGGGTGGCGTGGGATGGGAACGTTCGCTCTGACAAGGTCAGTGGGAAAGCGTCTAAGCAAACATCGCTGTTCTCCGGGCTCCTCGGGGTCGAGCTTGTTTGGTGGTGGTGAGGGAACGCTACCCTTGCTCCTGTTCCTCGCCATCTGAATGGTGTCCAGGGCTTGTTCCGCCGGAGAGGTGATGCGCGTAGAATGGGGGTCAGGTCGCAGGCTCCGAGGTTGTTTGGAATCTGTCAACGGACTTCCTAAACACACAGGTGCTTGGTAAAGAGATGTTCCTGATTGGCTAAAACATCTCAACAGGACGTGATAGCTGGTGGTGGTTTCAAGACTACCACAATTTTCCTGTTCCTTTTTCAATGCCTGTTGGATAGGGGAGGATTGGCATACTTTTCTTTTCCTGTCTGCGTACTTGACACTTTGTTTATTTGTGTGCTTATGTGGGTGTGCAGTTGACAGGATTTCGAAGCGGTCTCAGCCCTGGGGAGGCTTCAGGGCAGCCTCAGTGAGCGCTGAAGGGAGGCAGGGATTTGGGGGCTACCTCCTCCACAGGACGGACACCAAGGGCCAGAGGTCAGCAATCTCAGTGAGGTCACACAGACGGGCACACCCAGCACCCTGGCCCCTGTGCCTCTCCTTCACGTTTGTCTCTGCTCCAAGCTGCTCTCCTGGGTCATCACGGGCGATCTCTAGGCGCGTGCTTGGTTCTTGCAGAAGTGGTGTCTGGCTGTGGTCAGTGTGGGCTCTCAGGACTTCCATGTTTTTGGCTCCCATCAATATTGGGCAGTGTGGTGTATGTTTGTTTTGGAGTGGTAGATCCGGGTGGATTTTGGCTTTGCCAACTCATTTAATACCTGTTTCTCCTGTTTCTGTATCGGGTGTTCTCTGGTTAGAAGGGGGATGACGGTGTGGTGGAACGGCTTCTGGCTGTTGAGCCCCTGCTGAGAGCTGTTTGGCGTGCACACATCCGTTTCGGCACAATCTCATGAGCAGCCCTGGGCAGTGCAGAAAGCGAGGCCCAGGTGAGGCTGTCGGACCCAGGAGGGCCCTGACCTGTGTGCTTTCAGCCTCTGAGCCGCCCCTCTCCTGACTGCTTACCAAGCTGTATCGATACTGCAATCTGAGCATTGAAAAGTCACCAGGGGAATGCCGTTTCCGGGGATCTTACTGTGAACCTTCTGTTAAAGGTTGGATGTCGAATAATGACTTGCCTTTGAATGCAGGTACCAAACGGGCTCCCTGGGATAACTCATTCCATAGAAACGTTTTAAAATAATGCTCCCAACTAGCTATCCTTTACATGCTTTCTACTAAGAGGTGCTCTGCTCTCCTGTGCGCTTTAGTGATATGCCGTGTTTGCTTTGCATGCACTTGGGTTTTCAGAAGAAAACCGTGTTTGCAGGTACACTTGGAGCACGACATTCTTCTTCCTGTTAGTGTAGATGCTCCATGAGAGGAGATAATGCTCATGCATTTCTGTGTGTTTTGTGGGGAATAAAAGTAGCCGCCGGCTCTAGCAAACCTAGAAGATGCCCAAAAGGTGATACACGTGAAAATATGCGGCCACTGCCATAAACCGCCTTGTATTATGTGTGGCAAAGTGCTGTGTGTGCGCTGTCTATGGAGAAAATGAGTCTTCCCTATTTTCCCAAGAGGTAACACTTGAATAGACTTCAGAAGTTGTCTTATCTGCAAACGGTACCCTCCTTCCATTGTTTTGAGACGTTGTCATAGGAACTCACACATGTCATTGTTTTCTCAGTTAGAACCTCCAGGGTTTGTCATAGTCCCTGTGTGTCATCGCAGCGTCTGGCTCCACTTGATTTAAAGCAGGAAGAGGCCAGCCACGTGGCCTCGCTGGTGCTTCCCAAGCACAGGGTCTCATGAGGGCGGGAGTACTTGGTTGGGAGACGTGCTGTTCTTCCTGATAGAAACCCTGTGGTGCCGTTCGCTAGTCTCCTGCGGCGTTTCTTCCACCCTACATGCACCCAGTTTCTGTTGGTTTTGAGTTTATTTATATTTTCCGAGACAGGGTCTTGCTCTGTCACCCAGGCTGGCATGCGGTGGCGTGATCCCTGGCTCAGGCGATCCTCCCCCCTCAGTCACCCGAGCAGCTGGGACCTGGGGCACGCACCAGCATGCCTGGCTAATTTTCTTTTCTTTGTTGCAGGGATGGGGGGTCTCGTTGTGTTGCCCAGGTGTGGCTCTGTTTTCTGGTGAGTGTACAGTGGGTTTTTATGGGGAACCTCTGTATTTGGGTCGGGGGTGTGGCATCCTGGTCAGGAAATGGCCCTCAGGCTTCCTTCCTGCCCAGCCAGGGTCACGAGTAGTGTCTCCACCTGGGCTGGTGTGTGTGTGCTGGCCAGTAGGGCTTAGTCCTGGACTGCAGACTGGTGCTGGTCCATGGTCTGTTAGGGACCGCGGGGTCATAGCCGGAGGTGAGTGGCGGGCGAAGTGAGCATGACCGCCTGAGCTCTGCCTCCTCTTGGATCAGCGGCAGCATTTAGATTCTCCTAGGCGCTGGGACCCTATTGTAAACGGCATGTGAAGGGATCTCGGAGGTGCTCCTTATGAGGATCCAATGCCTGACCTGAGGTGGAACAGTTGCATTTCAAAACCACCCCTCAGAAAAATTGTCTTCCGCGATACCCATCCCTGGTGTCGAGAAGGCTGGGGTCCTTAACCATCTGGAGGGATGTACCGTGTCAGACTCACTGTGGTCGACGGGCTGTAGGCCAGGTTTCGTGAGGTCACGTGTCGGCTTGTAGGACTTTCTCTGGCAGAGGTGCGAGTGACTTCTGTTCACTGTGAGAGGCTCATCTCAGGGGCTTCATGGCCTGGGGGATGGCAGCCTGTTTGAACTGATCGAGCAATCTCACGCTACCCTTATTTTCTGAAACACCCGTGAGTGACTTTTTCACACGTTCTTTGAAGCGGCGTCATGCCCGTGCTCCTTGGTAATGAGCGAATGCTTTTGTTGACCCCTCATCCCCTTTCTTTGGGGTGTGTTCCGGTCTCGGTTCTCACGCGTTCTGCTTCTACGGGAATCTCTGAAGCTGCTGAGTGTAGAAAGCACTGAGGAGGCTGTGCTCCCACCCCCGTGAGCCTTCCAGGCATCGTCCTCTCCCCTCAGCGAGGCGACGTCCATGGCACACCGAGGAGGCTGTGCTCCTGTCCCCCGTAAGCCTTCCAGGCGTCCTCCTCTCCCCTCCAGGGGGACAGGAGGAACCTTTCAAACCCTTCTTAAACTTGTTTCCATGTCTTTGTTTTAACAGATTTCTTTGCATCTTCTCCCTTATCCAGAAGTGAGGGTGTGAACGCTGAGTTATTCCCAGGAGTCAAGAAACCACACACAGCCCAAAGTGACATTTGTTTCCCCGAAATGATTTGTGTGTGTTCACCTTAAAATGCAGCTCAGTAAAACAGGTGTGTGTTTTGAGGAATGACTTGAAATTACCCTGGTAAAGATGTGACAGTTCCATTTCATCCAGTCTGTGCAGGTGTCCACAACCCCCTTCAGTGGTTGCGTGTGAGTTTATGTGACTTGGGGTTTTTATTTTTTTATTTATTTTTTTTATTTTTGAAGAAAGAAAATCTTGTTGCTGGGGACTTCAGAGGGTGTGCTGGGATTGTGTGGGGCGGACATCGGGGGCTTCAGTGTGTGGCCTCCTTGAAAAGACGTTCAAATTCAGGCTGAGCGTCCCTACTCCAAAATGCTCTGAAACCTGAAACATTCCGAGCTCTCCCTCATATGACACTCGCAGGAAATGCGAGTGTGTTTTTAAAACAGATTTGGATGAGTTGCTTTCTGTACAACACACCTGGACAGACGGAGGCTGGTTCTCCACAATGGCACCAGAGACTTTTGGGACAGACCCTCAGGGCACAGCACCAGCTCCCTGGGAGAAACCGGTGCCTGTGGGATGGAGGAAAGAAGAGGCAAACCGTGCTGAGGTGTGAACGGCAGTTTGCTCTTAGACATAACACACACGCCTTCCGGAAGTTTCCACGAAGCACCGTTAAAGCCACCAGTGTGGACGGGTCCTGAGATCAGGAGACCCAGAACAGACTTGTATTTGAAACCCTTCATGTGCTGCAATCTCTTTGAAGAGGACCACAAGTTGTCTGTTAATTATGTTGTAAAATTAATTTTTTATTAAGTGCCATGACGTTTTTGTGTGGGGGGTGTAGGGCTGGTGTGTGACAGTAAAACAGATGCAGTGACACAGCTGGTAGGTGTTGGTTCTGGGCCCCAGTTGGGCAGTTGTATGAAAACAAACAAAAAATTCTCGACAGTGGTATGAACCGAAACACCTGGATTTCGTGTTTTCATGTAATTAACATGAAGGCACACATTTGTATGTTAAACCCACATTTTTCTACATGTAGTAAAATTCACACCTTTAAGTATTTAGCATAGAAACAGCTGTGCAGCATCTTCTCCCTGCCCACAGCCACCCGGATGTTCTGAGTGGAAACTGCGCTGCCGTGGGCTTTGTGAGTGGTGAGCCGTACACAGATATGCACTGTTTGCTGTGTCCGCTGACGTGAGCCCTGGTCAGTTCTGTTTCAGGTGGATGCTTTCGTTTGTACTTCGCTTCTCTTGTTATGTTTGTAAGTTCAGTAAACTTGGGACCAATGGTGAGAGTAGGCGTAGAGGAGTGTGGTGTCATCAATTAAGGAAAATCCACGCTCGCCAGGCGTTGCAGAAGGAGGAGGCGTGCAGGGTTCCACTGCCTGCATGAGCCATGACTGCTGAGGGCCTCTGGGCAGCAGCTTATCTGGGCTACTTCGAAATGCAGATTCCTGGGCACAGACCTGAGAGGCCCTGGAGTGACCACCCTCCAGGGATTCCACCCAAACTTGGCCATCTTGTCTCTTGGCAAGTCACCCGTGCCCGGCTGTCTCATTGACATGCCTGGCCATCACAGAGTTAGCTTAGTCATCTGCACAGTTGGTGTGGGTGTGCTGATGGGTGTACCGGGCTGACCCGTCTTCCTTTCTCCCCCTATGAAGTGTTTGAAAGTCTGTTATCCTACCCTGTCCTCTCCCTGTCCTCAGTGGGTAAAAACAGGAGGTTCATTTTCACTTGGAGATGAGGAAAATTCTGAAGTCTCGTAAAGCAGCCAGGACCATCTTCAGAATCATCTTTGTTCCAATCAGCTCTGATATTTTCAGTTGGAAAGACTTTTCCTCAAACACTTTGCATTCGTTCTGTATGAGAAGTGCTGTAGACTTTCCTGTTGGCTTAGTAATTAGTATCTGTTCTGTTGTCCATCACAACTGTATATATTTTCATTCTGAGACATGTTGAGTCAGCCTTTGCAGTCCAGAGGGATTTCATGTGTGTTCATAGAAGCTTCCATCAGAAACCACATTCCAAATAGCTGTGGACATAGAACCTGCTTGTGACTTTGGGAATTGGCAAAGTCAAATTCTATCTCGATTTGAGGCTTTAGGAGCTTTAGAAATTTTGAAATTAGAAAATGAAAATGTGACAAAATTAAGTGTATTTAAAAGAAAAGAGATGTTATGCTGCGGGTTTTAAGTGCTGTGATGCATTATTTGGTTACCTTTAAGGATGTCATGTTCCACCCAAGTTACAAATACAGGAAATAATTTAAATATAAGGTGACCCCTTCAGAACATCCTGGATTTGGTCTTGATCTTCTGCCCTTGAAAATGTGATTTGTGTTTTTTGAAAATATTGTTGTCCTAAACTGTGTGTCTAGACCATCTCATCTGAATTGCTTTGGAAACATCTGCAAGGGCATCTTTATATTCTTGGGTATAGAGTGATAGACACCATTATGCTTTAAAATAGTGAAAGTCCCGTAGAGCAGTTTTTCTTAAACTAATGAGCTATTGTTAGAAATCAAGGGGTGGGTGTAGCAAGTTACAGAATCTCTCAGTGAAAGTGATTATTTAAAATAGAAATTGAGAGAGTGCAATGCATTCTTAGTTTTTAAAGTAAAATGCCAATAGAGAACGTTTTGTTCGCAAGAATGTAAAATGTTACGTCTTTGTTTAGGATTTAAGGATAGTAATTTGTTTCTGAGATCTTTGTGACTGAGATTTGAAATATTAACTACGGTTTATCATCAGTGTTTTATACACATGCACGTATACATATATATGTAAGGTATGTAAAAGGAAAATAAGCATATATGTATTTACATTTATATACCCTTCTATAATGTGTATACTTCTAGTCACATATAGGTCTAAGTGACTATGACTTTATTTGATGACCCTGAGGGTAATTAAATAATTTTCCTGCTCTTAGCCTTGCTTTTGCATCTGAGCAGGGACCCTGCGAAGTGTGCCTACCGCGTTCCAGGCCTTACACAGCCTGTGCCAGGTTTTGGAAGCTGAAGTTTGTCTGCAGCCACTTCGGGAAGCAGGTGGTTGCCAGGATTGCCTAGAGCTCCAGGCTGTCTCCAGTCCCAGCCTCCCTGGGGTAGAAGCTGCCCCACCAGGGGCCTGGACAGGGACGTTAGGACCTGGAGCCAGGGACTGCTCCGGAAGGAGGGCTTCTGTCACTGCTGGGCATGAGAACCGAGGACAGGAGGTGGAACCAGCCTCAGGCCAGTGCACGGCCTCCCGGGAGTGCTTGCGGGAAGCCCTAGCCACCCTTTTGCGACCCCACAGTGAGCACCAAACTCAGTGAGATCCCCTTGGCCCACCCCTCAGGTTCCTAAAATGGTTAGAGTTTCCTGGGCTGTGAATTTTTAAGTCTAGGCTAAAAAGTGCTGGGACAGACTCACAGGGTTCTTTACGTAGAAACGACGGGTATGCTGGTGACTCAGAGCAGGCACTGCATCCTCACTCCAGGGTCCTTTGTGCCAGGTGGAAACGAGCGTGTGGGTCACACAGAGTCCCTGCATCCTCACTCCAGGCACTGCTCTTTGGTTTCTAATTAATAAGCCTTGATAATGAAAATGTGTTCTCCCCAGAGTAGAGTTTCCGGTTATGGAGGCTTACCTGTAAATGCCGTGCCAGGTCAAATATGCTGAGATCTGGGCCAGGTCCTGCTTCCTGACCATGGCCAAGGCGGGTACTTCATTTGGGAGGTGACCCAGAGGGACATCTGAGAGGCCTGCCTGTCCCTGAGGGATGAAGCCGCTGGCCTTCACACGCTGCTCCAGCCTCCATCAGTTCCTTCCTACCTGCAAACTGCCTGCTTTTATGTTGCCATCATTGGAGATGTGTTAGGGACTTCGTATGGAGCGACCCCCATAGGACGAGCAGATCGTGGAAAGGTGGGAACCAGGGCTGGGAGGGTGGTGACCACGGCCAAAATGAGAACCGTGTTGGGCTGGGAGGTCCATCTTCTGTCTAAAGTGTTTTTTAAAATAAAACTGTCTCAGGAGCATGAGAGGGCAGGCCACAGATGGGGAGAACGTATCTGTAAAAGACTCATCTGATAAAGGCTGTTATCCAAACCGCGCAAGGAACTCTCAAAATGCAACAAGAAAATGAACAACCTGATTAAAAATTGACCAAAGACCTGGACAGATATACCCCAACAAAGAAGATACACCGATGGCAAATCTACACGTGGAAAGATGGCCCGCGTCTTATGTCGTAGGGCGAGGCGCCACTGCGCACCCAGCAGCCTGGTCAATACTGGAACTCAGACACCATCTCGTGCTGGTGGGTGTGTGGGCATCAGGACCCTCACTCATCGCTGGGGAAAGTGGGGCAGCTGCGGCGGGAGGCAGCGTGGCAGTTTTCTGTGGCATTAAGCACTCTGACTGCAGAAGCAATCACGGTCCTGCACGTTTACTCAGAGGAGCTGAAAGTTTACTTCCGTGCAGAAATGTGCACACAGATGTTGACAACAGCTTTATTTATAATTGCCAAAACTAGAAAGGAACCAAGATGCGCTCCAGTAGGTGAATGGATAAACTGTGTTATGTCAAAACTGGGATATTATTCAGCACTAAAAAGAACTGGACCACTAAGCCATGAAAAGACACGGATCTTGAACGCATGTTGCTAAGTGAGCCTCCAATCTGGAAAGGCTGCCTGCTCTCTGAGTCCAACCACAGGACAGTGTGGAAAAGGCAAAGCTGTGGAGACAGTAAAATGGTCAGCAGCTGCCAGGGGTTGGGGAAGGGAGGGATGAATGGGAGGAGCATAGGGGGATGTGTAGGGTGGGGAAGCCACTCCGGGTGGGGCTTTCGTAGGGGATCCATGCCGTTCCACATCTCTGAAACCCACAGAGTGAGCAGCAGCAGGCCAAGCTCTCGTGTGAGCTGTGGACTCGGTGGTGGTGCTGTGTTGATGCGGGTCTGTCGGTCGTACAGACGTGCTGGTCCGGTAGGGGCAGGAGAATGATGGAAGCTTTGCCTGTGCTGGGGAAGGAGATATGTGAGGACTCTGTACTTTCCTCCTGATTTTGCTATGAATTGAAAACTGCTTTTAAAAACATCTCTTGAAAAGGCAAAGTGCTAGCCAGATAGCATCTGTGTGAAGGTGTGGCCTATGTTCTACTCTCAGGATTTCCCTGTTAGAATACACATATCTAAATTATTCAGAAGTTAAACCTTTGCATTAAGTAACTCACTACAAAGTTAATTACAGCATCAGCTTGAGCACTGCCAGGATAGCCAGGATCCTGTATATTGACCAGCTTCTCTAGGAGTCAGGCTTTGGGGGGCAGAGAGGAAGTGAGATCTGTAAGCCTGTGGCAGGGAGCCGGCAGGGATGTTTTTTTTTTTTTCTTACATCAGTTTTCCTTATCACTGTGGCCTTCATAGACTTGGGGAGTCAGGAGTCCCCACTCTTGGGCACCTCAGAAACCAAAGGCTGCTCCTAATCCTCATGCTCCAGATGCCTCAGGGGGAGGTACCTGGGTTGTTGGGTGCAGTTCCCTTATTTGCTACTCAGTGGAATTGGCCCACAGCATTTCTGGTTGTTTTTAAGAGCTGATGCTTGAGCTGCTTAAAATCACATATGGATATTGATTTACCTGTAAAAGTTAAGAATGGAATTTGAGCTCAAAGATTTGTGAAAATGCTCAGTTTGTGTACTGATACATACATTACATTTGTGAAAACATCTAAAAGTCCAGGATTTATATTAAACACTTCTTGATTTTTGTAATATCTACCTGTCATATTTCCATTTGATTAATAGATGTCAGAGGGCTTAAATTTTGAGTGCCTGAATTCACTGAATTTAAAACTTCTTACATCAAATGTAATTGAACTGAATGTAGCCAACAGTGCATGCTTTTGTAAGTATTGATTAAAAAATATATAAAAACACATATGAACATGCAGATGGGGGCAACATCTTTGTTTTCTGAGGAGACAAATTTTTAAAAAGCTAAGGGGTCTTATAACTTTTTAGTTTCCAACTTATTTGCCCTAAAGTTGAAAGTTTGGTAGCAGCAGATTGACAGCAGCAGAAGAGGAGATCCTGCGCAAGCGCAGGCTCTGGGAGCAGCGGGGTGAGTGCCGGAAGGAGCTGGCTGGAGGCAGAGCAGGGAGGTGCTCAGGCAGGCCAGGATGGCCTCAGGGCACGCGGCTCAGCCAGTGAGAAAGGGCTCACATTTCCTGGAGAGCCCTTGTCTCTGCCCACGGAAAACCCAGACTCCTTCCAACTGGGATGTGCATCTTATATAAAAGTTGTTACTCCCAGAAAGGAAGCCAGTGGATATAGAATTTTTTTGTATGCAGAAATTACTTTACATTTGTTTCTAACTTTATCCTTTTCTTCCCTCGTCTTAGTGTCTAGTAACTTTCTGCAGGTAACACGCACATCTTAGGAGAGAGCTGTATTTCAGTTGCTGTTGGCTCTGATGTGACTTTGTGGTGTCTGAGGTTCTGCCCAGAGCGTGGCGCTCTCTGCTGAGTGTTGCCTGTTGAAGGCCCGTGTGGAAACTTTCCCTGTAAGCTCGTCGACCCCAGCAGTCTTGGTTCAGAAACCTTTGGACTCGCTGAGACTTCACACAGCCTTCTAAATTTTCTTTTCATTTTAGTGTTCCCCATTCATTCAGATGTTTTCCAGAATGTAAGTAAGCTGCTGAATGCAGGGTGGGGGGTGCCCTCCGTGGGCCCTGGGGAGAAGCATCGCTGTTTCTCCGGATGGAGCTTCCCGCCCGCCATGACGTGCTCCAAGATGGAGCGGGTTCTTTGGCAGAAGTAACCATCAAAGGCCCACCTCTCAGCGGCAGGGTGGCTGTGGGTATGCGACCTCACGGCCATGCCGGCCCCTTCCCGTCAATGGCACCAAGGAGAGGAGCAGGGGGAGGCCTGGGATATGTGCTTCCGAGACTGTGTCATCCGTTTGTAACTAGACATGCAGAGATAGTGTTGGAGATAAGCAGGACACAGTGTCTCTCCCTAATGAGCGCAGGCGTGCCCTTGAGAGGGTCAGGTTTCTGTGCGGTTGATCCAGACTCAGCCTGGCTGTGGCAGTGCAGGTGACTGCTGGGCTGTGGCAAGGCTGCACCCATTGTCCATCTGAAATGGCCCCATTCCCAGGCTCGCTGTGCCAGCTGGGTGCCCAGGCCTGACTTCCTGCCAGGACGGAGGCCCCATGTATGTGGGGGACGGGGGGAGGTGGGGGTCCTGCTTTATTGCCGTATCCAATACCACACAGGGTCAGCACTCAGGAAACATGTGCTATGTGGGTCAGCGATTGAGTTCAGAAACCTGGAAAACTCAGCAGTGCAGGCTTCGGGTATGACCCGTCCAGCCCTCGGGCTCTTTCTCTGAATTTCTTTCCATGACATCCTCCTCATCCCAAGGACCCCTGTCCCCGCGTGACTATTGGCAACTTCAGAGCTTCCTCTGCCTCCCCTCCCAGGCCCTGGTGTGGCTGGGGCAGCTAGTGGCTGTGCAGACCCCACAACCAGTAGATCGTAGGTGCCAACGGCTTGGTCCTGGGTTACCTGAGCCAAGGACTCCAGTGCACGGCTGGATCAAAAGGCCTTGGGTTGCAGAGAGGGTGGTTGGATATTGAGGGACAATCTGGAAAGGAGAAAGGGAAATGGGTGTGCTGGATGGGCAACTGGAGAAGTCTGCAGAGCCTGGGACCCGGTGCAGTTGCAGAGCTGGCATGGGGAACCTGGTGACACAGCCAGCGTGCAAGTGGGCAAAGTCAAAGGCTTCAGACCGACATGGAGGGGCTGGTCTAAAACGATCCTCCTTTTCCTTTAATCCTAGCGACTGCTGGCTTACTGGGTGGGGGAATGAGATCTGTGGTGGCGGCGAGGAGAGACAGGGATTTTAATTAAACCCCTCTTTCTGGGAGAGGGGAGTAGCCGTCTCCGTAGAACGGTGAAGCATTGTCATCTCAGGCAGCTCAGGCTGCTGTAACGAAACACCATTGACTGAGTGGCTTATGAACAACAGGAATTTCTCACAGTTCTAGAGGCTGGAAGGCGGGATCAGGGTGCCACACAGGTGGGTTCTGGTGCGGGCCACTTCCTGGTTCATGCACACCTTCTCTCTGACCCAGACACAGTGGGAGGGTGACGGATTTGCTGGGCTCCTTTCTGAGGCACAAACCCCATTCATGGGGCTCCAGCCTTGGGAACTCATCACCTCCCAAAGACCACCTGACAGCATCGCATTGAGGGTGAGGATTTCAACCTGTGTTTTGGGGGACAGGCAGGCAGTTCCTAACCATCACTCTCTTTGTGTATTTCTGACTCAACATTGAGTCTGCATTCGGCTCTCTGCGAGACAGAGCCTGTAAGCATGTCCACATCGGGGGCAAGGTAGCTGCCAGGGGTGCGAGAACAGGGTTTCAATGTCAGTCGGAGCTGCTTTCCTGGCACATGTACTCATAAGCTATCCTGGCAACATTTGCTCTTCACGAAGAGTCGATCAGGCAGTGGGGGCAGCGGGCGTTGTTGCCAGAAGCTTGGAACTGATGGGCAGCAGAGAAGGGGCAGAGGTCACGACCTTGGGGGTTCAGTGCCAGGTGTCTGCCCTGTGTAGGCCTCACACCTGTGACTGTGCAGGGACTGAGCAGACCGGGGCTTGCTGTCCAGTGTGGCTCTCATGCAGATGATTATCGGGGTGTGCTTTCTATATAATGTTCCCTCAACCCCATGCCCACCCCACCAGTTTCTGTGCCTAGCAGAAATCATGCTGCATCTCTTTGATAGGAAGCTCTGAGTTGTCTATCGAGGTGTAGGAATAGCACGATTTGGCTCAAGTCAAAATACTTTGCAGTGAAGATGCATGGAAGAGGATTCTAGGCTTCCATTTGACGTTTTAGACTGCCTGAGTGTTACAGGACTGTCTTGCTTGTTAAAAAGCACCAGATGGGAAAGGGTACTGGTTAATAAAGGAGACTTTTTACATTAGCACAGAGAGGGTGGCTTTTGAGACAAATTCAGTGTAACGTAGGTGTGTTTGTGAGCCGTCAAAGGGACCATCTCTCTGCTGGCGACACATGTTTTCTGGTATTGGTTTTGTTCTGAAAAAGGATGAGTGGCATTCGGTAGAGTCATTCCAAAATTCACCTGGAAGGCGTCCACATGGTACCTTGTTTTCTCCTGACATTCGGGCACCACGAGGAATTATTCTTGTCTTCAGCACAAGCAGGAGACTTTTCCTGAACACCTGCTCCTCTTTGGCATTGTGGGTGTGAAGGGCTCAGAGTGACCCTGTCTTCATGGAGCTTTCAGACACCACGGGGGACAGTGTGGCATGAGTGTCAGGCTCGGGTGGGACAGAGGCTTTCCCCAGAAAACAGCTGTGGATTCCAGAACGGCCCTCGACCCCTCCTCCCTCTGTTCCTCCACGTCATATTTGAATTAAGGCTGTTCTATCATAGCGGGGGTGTCATGTTAACTGGAAGTGTGCTTTTCTTCTGGGCAGCAAATAAATTAGTGGTATGTTTGCCAAGGACAGCGAGATTTGATTTGATGAATCCAGTGGGGAAAAGGAGAAGGGGCTTGGCTGGGTGGGGACTGGTTTGAGCACACACCATTCTTGGTGCCATCACTTTCTGCAGCTGAACCCTGCGTACGTGTCCCATTAATCTTGCTAGTCCAGTGTTACTGGGTCCTGGGAGTGGTGCCATCTTGGCTCACTGCAACCTCCGCTTCCTAGGTTCAAGCAGTTCTCTCTGCCTCAGCCTCCTGAGTAGCTGGGATTATAGGTGTGTGCCACCACGCTTGGTTAATTACAAAAATGTTTAATATAGGCAGGATTTTGCCATATTGGCCAGGCTGGTCTCGAACTCCTTACCTCAAGTGATCGGCCCACCTTGGCCTCCTAAAATTCTGAGATTGCAGGCTTGAGCCACTGCGCCCGGCCCGATCCTGACATCTTCTAAAGCTGCCTTCATGAACCAAAAGCCAGTCTATGTTTGAAAATCAGGCTTGAAGAGCCTAGGAGGAGAGGGATATACTTCAGCTAAGTAAGTAACTATGCATATGTTAAAAATATGGGCCAAAACCTACCCCAAATGTTAACTCTTCTGCTTTGTGTTTTGTATCCATTTATGGTTATTCTTTCAGTATTAAGATTTTTAAAGATTCTTTTGATAATTATGGATGAATTACTATTAAAACTGAGCTGCATTTGTAACACTTTAAAGAACTAATTGGATGACATTATTTTTCTCGGACGCATTTTGGATAGTTACATAATTAATGTTTATCTCTTTGCCAGAAATCTTTTTTTTTTTTTTCCCCAGAACAGAAACCTGAAAAGAAACATTCCTTTGCAGTAAGTGCTATTTCACTGTGTGACAATCAATTTTTGAATGTGAGAACACGATCGTGTATTTTTGGGATAATTCTTGCTTAATAGTGATAATGCTAAGTGTTGAAATTATGGAACAATTTGTTTCTTTGAAAATTACTATTCTCCTGCTCACCAGGTGGGAGCTGATGAGAACGTGGATGTAAAAATTAAATTATATTTAGCTTGTATAAAATAAGTTAAAAAAAAAAAACTTTTTTGTTTTGTGCTACTACTGAAGTTGCTTAGCTGTGGAAATGAGGTTATTGCAGGCACCTAGAATTGTATCTCCTTCACTTCCATGATGGGAAGAAATTCTCCAACAAGCACAGGAATCTGACTTTCTGATACTGAGACTCCTAGGCATGAAGTCCCATGGAAGGGGTGGTGATTACGTGAGTGTTGGCGTTGATGTGGGCACCCTCCAAGCCGGACGCGGGAGTAGGGATAGGTGAGCGTTGGCATTGATGTGGGCGTCCTCCAAGCCGGACGCGGGAGTAGGGATAGGTGAGCGTTGGCGTTGATGTGGGCGTCCTCCAAGCCAAGAGCAGGTAAGGGCAGAAAGAACAGGCCCCTCAGGAGCCATGAGAAAATAAAGTGTTGGCAGCAGTGGTAAGGGTTGGTGTCAGGGGCCAGGAAGAGGTGGCGAAGGGGGCATGTGCCTCAAGGCAGCCCTGGAACCCACGGTCCCTGCGGTCCCTGCAGTCCCTGCAGTGAGGTCTGGTCTGCAGGGGATGTGAACGGCCACACGGGGAGGCCCACAGACAGCCTGGACTTGGCTGCCTCAGAACTCTGGTGGACGTTGCAAATAGCCCCACAGGGTTGCAGTGCACATTCCTCGGACAGAAAGAAGATGCTTGGAACTGTTCCAGGCACGAAGCCAGTGCCCTGTGAATAGTGGCCGCTGCTGTCGTGACTGAGTGCCATCCAACTGGGGCCATTTGCTCTGCTCAGTTCACTTAATTGGGCCAGGAATGGGGTTGCCCTGCCTTCAACAACCTTGACGCATTGAACGAGGACTCAGTTGATAATATACTCTGTAAATACGCTCTCTCGGCTAGAGTGAGCAAAGCCCAGGGAGCGGGTGGTTCTTCAGTATTAGACAGGTGTTTGTGGCAGGGCCAGCTGTGCGGCTGCCAGAGCGAATGTGACCAGGAAGCCTCTCCCCCCGGAGGTGGCCAGCATTCCTGTTAAACGTGGCGTAGGCAGAAGGTGAGCGCTGCTGGGGAACTTGCTCATGTTCCTGTTTTCTGATTGGAAATTCAAGGTTTCTGCACATCCTACATCGAAGTTGTACATTGCTAAGACTGTACACATTTCAACACTTGTGTTTTTTTTTCTGCTTTTCGGATCTATACAACCTGGCATTTGGCCGTGGCTTCCAGGACAGGCTGGATGCAGAGTGAAGTCCTCTCTGCACTGTCGATGTTTGCAGATGTCTTTTTGTATAAACTTTTTCTTGAGACTTTCAATTGCCATGCACATAACTCTACCAGTTACAATCGTGAGCTAACAGGGGTTTTTGGTTTTACTTGGATGAATGTTTAACATTTGTATGCTAGATTTGGGGGTGGAGGTCATTTATCTGCTTTTCATTTCCTCCTTGGTTATACTTAGTGACTTTCAGGTAAAGTGTGGAAGGCGTGGTACAGTGTGAATTGCAGGTCGCACTGTGGTGCAGTGGACGAGAGACGCGGGCTGCAGTGGTGTGCACAGTGCATGAGAGAAAAGAGACTTCCATCCTCAAGGGAAACACACAACAATTTAAAAAACTGATGATCTAGCTTACATGAGGTCCAACAAATTCAGTTTGCAAAGTTTAACTTCTAAGTTAATGTAGTAATTTTTCCCCTAAGTCATTAAGTTAGTAGCTTATGTTCAAATATATTTTTTTGTCTAAAGCAAGTCATAAATTCTAAAATGAATGACTAAAGATGTAATAATTTAGGCATACAGCACCTGAAGAGAAAATTGACAGTATGCTAAAATATTGGATACAGATGCTTAAAAAATATAATGTAGCATTCTTCCAATGCATGTGCTTTTAGCATGTAACTTGGTGAGTGGTTTTGAGCTATGTTTGTAGGAATGTGTATCTTTGAATACTTCAGGGCACCACTGCAGATGTGTGCGTGAGATGTGTAAATACTGAATGTTCTTCTCCCTTCCCTTAAATGAAAAGCATTAGCTCTCTTTTTTGTATTTTTATTTTATTTTTATTTTATTTTTATTTTTGGAAGTAGACTCTTGCTCTTGTTGCCCAGGCTGGCATGCAGTGGTGCAATCTCGGCCCACTGCAACTTCTGCTTCCAGGGTTGAAGTGATTCTCCTGTCTCAGCCTCCTGAGTAGCTAAGATTACAGGCACCCACTACCATGCCCGGCTAATTTTTGTGTTTTTATTAGAGATGGGGTTTTGCCATATTGGCCAGGTTGGTCTCAAACTCCTGACCTCAGCTGTGATCTGCCCACCTCGACCTCCCAAAATGCTGAGATTACAGGCGTGCACCACCGTGCCCAGCCAGTTCCCTTCTGTACTGATTTATACAGTTTTTGCTTTTTTTTTTGAGAAGTGGTCTCACTCTGTCGCCCAAACTGGAGTGCAGTGACGCAAACCTTGGCTGACTACAGCCTTTACCTCCTGGGCTCAGGTGATCCTCCCATCTCAGCTTCCTGAGTAGCTGGGAATAGACACATGTCACCACGCCCAGCTAATCCTTTTTTTTTTTTTTTTTTTTTTTTTTTTTTTGTAATTTTAGTAGAGACAGGGTTTTGCCATGTTTTCCAGGCTGGTCTCAAACTCCTGGGCTCAAGCGATCTGCCTGCCTCGGCCTCCCAAACTGCTGACATTACAGGCGTGAGCACCACATCTGGCAGTTTTTTTTTTTTTTTTTGGTCCTTCCAGGATTAGAAGTCGATTTTCAGAAAACCCTTCACACTTGCAAACTTAATTTTCCATAATAATATGCCTCTAGGATAAAAACAAGACAGAAACAAAGAAGTATGTGTGGACTGCAGTTAAAAATTTTCAACACAACATAGCTTACGAGAGGTGACATTTACAAAGAGCAGGAGGGCCCGTTCAGTGCCTTCCAGGCATTGGCAATGGCGGTCTGTGGGCGACCCTAAAGTGTGCAGCGTCCTGAGATGTGATCGTGGTGCTCACGCTTTTACCGAGGGCCTCGCAGGAGTACCGGAGGCGGCTCTTCTGCAGGCGGCCAGCCAGGCGGCAGCTGCTGGAGAAGGAACAAACGGTAGAAGACAGACGTACACGATGTTATTGTGGCAGAGAGGTTAAAAGCAGGCTCACTTTGTTCTTCAAGTTTTAAATAACTAATAATGAAGTCCTTAAATATGTATTGCGTTTCTGGATTTTACAGCAGTTGTGGGTGTGTCTGTCTCTCTAGCTCCCGTTTGGGTGCTCCCTGTGAAGAGATCTCAGAGATGCCACCTTTCTTTGTTGAGGTGACAGTGTCTGGAGAGCTGTGAACCCCGCGGTGAGGGGCGGGTGACTGACCTGGGGGGAGGCTGGGTCAGCGTGGGGATCCACCCCCACTCCACCTTCCTGTAGGGAATCCAGTTGTAAGTCTTTATGATATGGGTAAAAGGAACCTGGAAGAGGTGTTATTTTTTAAGAAGTAAGTGCCATGCTCTTTTTTCCTCATTCTTCTCCGTGTTTAAGCAGCATTGAAGGATAAGGCACTACTAGCATGTTTGTTTGGAAACGATCTTGTTGGTTATTTTACATTGAATATGATACTAAGGTTGCCTGGTAACAGAAGTTTCCCTTAACAACATGGAACTCTGTTGAATCTATTGTCCCATTGGCTAAGCCTTCTGAAGTCAGTGCGGTGGCAGCTGAAGAGGCCGCTTCCCCTTGGAGGAAGCCCCTGGATTGGCAAGAGGCAAAGGCCCTTGACTGAGGGAGTGAGGCCAGTTTGCAGGGACCCCACATGGCACCTGCGGCTCTCTCCTGCCCCCTGCTGGCTGGCCAAGCAGCTTCGCGACAGTGTGCTCAGTGTGAATGTTCACTGGGCAGGCCAAGGCTTTTGTTCCAGAAACACTGACTTCAGAAACGGCCGGCCGTGTGTGTGGAGCATGGCTTACGTGTGTCTTAAACCTCTTGAACAAAGCAAGTTGATGTTTCAAATGCAAGAAACATCATTTCCTCCCATTGCTTTCTTTCATTTATTTTAGCAGTGTGTTTCTTCTGTGTTAAGAATGAGCCAGATTTCCCCCTCACCCTTTTCTAGCTTGGCTTTATGTCAGTCACACTGGCCAGAACAGGGTAAATTTTTTAGCTTCTCTGCCTTAGGAAGAACCTGTCTTTATTGATTAAAAGTGAGAGGATATATCCAGTCCTTGGGGTCGTGTTTCTATCCCTGCTAGACTAGGGGAGTGGTGAGCACCATTTCTCTGGAGACTGCCTCTCCCGCCTGCGTTGAGTAGCGAGGCCGCAGGGTCAGCTGTGGGAGCCTGCAGGAAGGGGTTTGAGTGCCTGGTACGTACGAGCTCTGGGACAGAGGCGTGCCCACTGGGGGCCACTGCCTGGAACCACAGCCTTCCTGGTGAGACGAGAGGTTCTGAAGAGAGCCGAGATCATGCCCTCCTGGGCAGGCAGTTTCACCAATATGTGCTTTGGAAGGAGTGGATTCTGCCAGTCATGGGCGTGGTGCTGACACCCTCATGGTGGCCCCCTCCGGTCCCTGATAAGCTGACCCAGAGAGGGTCCTCATCTGCAAATGGGACAGTGGCCCCCTTGGCACATGGGGTTACATCAGTGACTTGGCCGCCTGGTGCCTCCTGGAGAGCAGCCGCTGGCCTTTACCTTAGATGTTCATGTCCAAACCAGCTCCAGAGTTTGCATGAAAACTCCCAGCCCTGTTGGAGACTCCTTAGTTCAGCTTGGCACAGAACCTCGGAAAACAGCAGTTCTGTTCCGGGTTCTTCCTTCAGAACTGAGTTCCAGTGCAGGGAAGGGAGCAGAGGGGCCGTGAGGTCAGCTGCAGCCTCCTGTGCCTCCCACTCGAGCTGAGGGCCATCTCTCTCCTGGGCTTCTCCCTGTCGTGTTCCCTGGTGCTCTACTGGCTTTGCAGAGGTTGGCAACGGCTCGTTCCATGGACTTCCTTGGGCCCCGCGCTTGACTCCTGTTCACTGAATGTCGTTAGGGTCCGGCCATCGCTGGCTTTGCTCTCCTTTAGCAGTTTCTAGATGTCCAGGCTTGAAACACTGCAGGCAGGCAGGGCCATGCTTGGGATCAGCCTTCTTCTTGTCAGTACTACTTTGACTAATTGCCTGAGGCACCGCCGGAGGGACTTGCTATTTTTAGAAGCTAATTCAGGTTTAAGACACCATCTAGGTAATGAGAGAGTTCAGGAAAGCTGTATCTGAGCTCCAGTAAAGGCGGACTCTTCCGTCCCAGCTGTCACTGTGTTTACACTCAGAGGAGCACACGATCGGGGGCGTGGCTCAGGTGTCAGCGCTGCGCTGTTCCACGCACCCACAGCAGCAGCCTGGTGGGACTAGAACTCAGACACGCTCGGGCACAAATCAGCCTCTTGGGAGAGCTGCTTACCTGCAGAATTCTTTTGTCATTAAGTGGTTGATGTCATTCTTTGAATGAGTGACAGTAATTCCCCACCTCAGGGTGGGCTGCGGGGGAGATTCAGTTGGAAAAATAACCCATAAGGCTTTGTGGCTCTGGGGGTCCTGATGCCCCACCCACATTTTCCTTCCCATGCCCGGGATTCTCTAAGACAAAGGGTAAGTCTTAAAGCCTTACGACATCCTAAGTCTTAGATCGCAATTAGAGAGAGAACCCAGTACAGGTGGAACAGTGACACCCTCAGAATTCTGCACTGGCCCTTCAAGAAGGCAGTTGTGGGCTCTTTGGACCCTTGACGGGCTTCTGTCCTCTGTCCTTCCTAAGCACAAAGATGGGAATTCTTCCCATTGCCTGTTTCTCTCCCCATCTCGGCTTCTACACAATGCAAAGTGGCCCGCTAACTAGAGCCCGTGTTCACTTTTGAACACATCAACCAATTATTTTGGGAGGAAAAGAATCTGCCAAAGAAACGAAGTATAGGTTGGAATGGTTTAATGAAGCCTGTGTTTATTCAACAAAGTGTGTTTTAAAATTTCATCCGAAGATCTCAAGTGAAAATTTCCCAGTGGGTGTCAAACTTTGGTGCACAGACTCTCATGTGGCCCCCAGTCTCAAGTCCACACCCCCACTTCATGCTTTTACTCTTGGCTGAGTCCCATGGAGGCCGGTTAGGGAATCCTGCAGGATCAGCCCTTGACCAGGATGGCTGGCTGGCTGGAGAATACTGTGCTTATGTCATTCAGAGACAAGCATTTCTTGAGCGCCTGCTGTGGGTGCTTGGCCGGGTCCTGCTGATGGTGCAGTGGTGGAAGTCCAGCCCACAGTTCCTGCCCTCATGGAATTTGTAGCCTAGTGAGGACTGCAAGTCAAATAACCACGAGCTAACTGCAGGGAGAGACTCCAGGGTGATTTCTATGAAGAGAGGACATGGGGTGCCCCGAGAACCCCTGACAGACGAACTTTGCCATTAGAAACCAGGCGGCATTTTCGTGAGAAAATGACATTTCCCTCCTGGTCAGAGCTGAGGAAGGTGCCTGTGTGTGTTCCGTGGCTGCTGTGACCCTGACCACACACCTGGGGCTGGAAAATAATACTCACTGTCACACAGTTCTGGAAGGCAGGAGCCATGGACTGAGGCCAGTGTTTGCTCCAGGAGAGTCCCTCGTGGCCCATTCAGGTGCCCAGAGCTGCGGGCCTTGCCCGCCTTGTTCCCCGGTGCCGCCTCCTCCCATGTAGGTGTGCAGCATCCTGCTCCAGGGCCTCTACACCCCTCATCTGCTGATGCAAGTGGTGGCACTTAGGGCGCACCTGGATAGTCCTCAGGATTCCTTTATCACCGCATGAGGGAACGTTCTCAGGTTCCAGGCATTAGGACCGGGATTCTTTTGGGGGCTGCTCTCCCGCCCACCACTGTACCTGAATGCACACAGCAGCCAGCATATCCAGAGGCCCCAGGAGGACCTGAGGTTGCTGGATCTAGAGCGGGACCTGGTATCAGAAGCAGGCGGGGCCAGGGATTCCCGAGAAAGTCTTGACGTGTACTTGAAGTGAGCCAAAGGGTTTTGAATGACTGGATCAGATTTATGTTTTTTATAGATGGGTCTCCAGTCTGTGTGAACAGATTGGAGGGTGCCGGGATGGGAGCTGAGGCCCAGGCAGAGGTTTTGCAGAGTCCCAGGAGAGGGCGCTGCAGCCCGGACTCGTGTGTGGGTGGGAAGGTGGCCGATGCATTTCTCTGCTGCTTTTCTCCCCACTGAGCTTGGGTCCTCGTGGAGGGCGGATGGCAGACATTTCACTTGGGGACCTGATGCCTATGCATCCGAAAGACTCCCCAGGCACCTGGGTCTAAGAACCACCGTCTGCCTTTGAGTAGAGTTTCTATAAACGTAACATTCACTGATGAATGGAAGATGGCCACAGATCTAAAATCACAGGGAGCTTTAATGGAAGAAAATAGAAGATCACAGCTGTTCCCATGGACTAAGCTGGTAGGTGAGAGCCCCCTAACTTCTCAGCTCACACCTAACGGTGTCCGTGTCTGGTGAAAGCTGCTTCAGCAGGGACAGAGAGCAGCGTGGAGTGAGCTGGCTTGTGGGGTCGTCTTTTCAGTCTCCTCTTATGGGTCCTGGGAGAAGGGAGCGGCAGATGGCCAGGCCCCCACCACAGGTCATTGAGGTCATCTCCAGGTGGCTGCCACGGTGGGGTGGGGGGGTTGGGGGCATGTTCACACCCACTCCAAGGGCACATCCCGGCTGCTGTACACCCTTCACCTCTGCGATGCTGGGACCGCATGCTCAGGCGCGGTGGGGGCCCTTGCTGCACTTACTCGTCGGGGAGCTCTGGGATGGTGGGTGCACCCTGGCCCTGGGCTGGAGTGACTGATCTCTGTGACCAGACCTGCGACCACATCAAGCAGTCCGCCAGCGGAACCAAGCGGCGCGTGTTCATCAAGTCCATGGGCGGCTACCGTGGCTACCTGGCCAACATGGGGGGCTCACGGCCGGAGCCGATGCCGCATACATTTTCGAAGAGCCCTTCGACATCAGGGATCTGCAGGTATGTGACGGGGGCTGGCCTAGGGGGACCGTCCCCTTTGGATCCACTCGGTGCTGTGGAGTGAAACATCGTATCTAGGGTGGTTTGCTTTTCGAGGGGGCATGGAGACAGGTACTACAGAACACGCCATGCTTGATGCCCTTCGCATTGCCCAGATGCCTCTCCCATGTGTCAGGTGAAGGCGGACGTGCCTGGTTGAGGACACCTTCTAGTCTCTTGTGTGAAACACGAGCTTGTTTTTTTGATGTAGTCTGTTGTGTAGTTAATGTTTTCTCACTTCTGTCACAAACGATTTGAGCGCCTCCGCTAACAATCACCACCCACGTCTGCAACTGGCTCTGAAGCTTGCTGCAGCTTCTTTTAAATCTTGAGGCCTCTGATGCTGCGTCTGCCTCTAAACTGACACACACACGGCCGTGGTTTTTTGGCATCTGTGGCTCTTTTAGGGAAGAGTGTCACCGAGCCCGGGGTCTGCCCCTGCTTGGATGGCACAGCAGAATCCAGGCCTGGACCCTGCAGTGTTCAGTTAAACTCCATGCAGGATGACAGGCCTTGGCAGATAAAATGCAACTTGAACAATTGTCTTTAGTTAGTTATATAAATAAATATATAATGTTATATATTGCTCTGCAACCCAGGTTGGAATGCAGTGGCATGATCCCGGCTCGCTACAACCTCCGATTCCCAGGTTCCAACAATTCTCCTGCCTCAGACTCCCGAGTAGTTGGGATTACAGGCACGTGCCACCATGCCCAGATAATTTTTGTATTTTTAATAGAGATGGGGTTTCACCTTGTTGGTCAGGCTGGTCTCGAACTCCTGACCTCGTGATCTGCCCATCTTGGCCTTCCAAAGTGCTGGGATTACAGGCGTGAGCCACTGTACCCGGCACCATTGTCTTTTAAAAGGTTAGGATGTTACTTGTTTCTGGGCCAAGTAGATCAAGTAAAAAGGGCCTTGGCGTTGTCACTAATTATGTGACATGTGAATCACGAATTTCTTCACTATGTCATATTAAATACTTGTGGAGTCATTCACTTCATCATGATGTTTCTGTCAGCGGTGGGTCCCATAAGATGATATTGGAGCTGCCCCAAACAGGTGCACTGTTATTTATCTTTTATAGAAAGATTATATATATTAAAAAACATATGTTATATACATATATATATATTTTTAACTGTGCTTTTCTACATCTAGACATGTTTAGATACACAATTGCCTGCAGTATTCAACAGTCTCAGACATTTAGGTTTGTAGTCAGGAACAACAGATATGTGGCAGGCCCTGCCTCCTGGGTTTGTGAGAGTTCACTGTAGGATGTTTGCACAAGGCTCAAGTCACCTAGCAATGCATTTCTCAGAACATATCCCCCTGTTATGTGACTCATGACCGTATTTCAGAAATCTGTCCAAAGATCCTGCCTCACCAGCATTCAACCTGGCAAGAGCTTCAGAAGAGAAATTATGATTTGTTGTTGTTGTTGTTGAGATGGACGCTTGCTCTGTCACCCAGGCTGGAGTGCAGTGGCACAATCTCAGCTCACTGCAACTTCAGCCTCCTGGCTTCAAGTGATTCTCCTGCCTCAGCCTCCCAAGTAGGTGGGACTACAGCACCTGCCACCATGCCCGGCTAATTTTTGTATTTTTAGTAGAGACGGGGTTTCACCATGTTGGCCAGGCTGGTCTCAAACTCTTGACCTCAGGCAATCTACCCGCCTTGGCCTCCTAAAGAGCTGGGATTACAGGCGTGAGCGACTGCGCCCAGGCTCCTACTTTGTGAAATTCTGCCACCGTGCCCAGTGACAGATTGATTAGATGTAAAAATCTCCATTTTCTTAGGATGAGTCATTAGAGAATTACCTCCCTCTTGTAATCCTCCCAAGATGATCTGATATAGGATGTTACCCTTTTCTAAGACAATCTGTTCCTTAAGAAATCTGTGTGTCGATGAGAGTTTACAAAATTCTCTGATCAGACACTGTTCATCAGGCCGTCATAGGAGATTCCATTGAAAGGCCACAGGTCGCTCTTTTCCTCTGAGAGCGCCGAGAGAACATCGTCATGAAAATAAGGAGCAATAGAGCCATGAATGAGCACTAGGCCAGTCACGGAATTATCATCTTCAGAGGGACCCTGTTGATTCCGGAAGGCGTTTCTAGTGGCCGCTGTGAGGGCTGCTCACATCAGTGCCCTGTGCTCAGCATTCATTGCTGCAGACGTGCTCTCGCCGCCTGGGGAGGCTCCCCGAGACCCAAGCTGTGAGAGCTTGCAGCCTCCTTGGCCACGCTCACCACCACGTGTGGTTGGCACTTCCCGCCCTGCAGGACCTGGCACACAGTAGGTGCTTAGCAGAAGTTTATTGTCTGATTAACAAAATGCTCTTTTCCAGTCCAATGTGGAGCGCCTGACGCAGAAAATGAAGACTACTATCCAGAGGGGCCTTGTGCTCAGGTGAGTGAGAGACCAGGGCTGATCTTATGGTCACCGTAACACTGCGGTTCTTAGATTCTGCTCTGTGACTTTGGGCTGGATGAGTGGTAATTTCTTTGCCGCTGGAGTGCACTATACGCTGAGCAGTTGCAGAACAGAGTCGTGGTGTGTTGCTCTACAGACTTGCCCGCATTTAGACAACTAAAATTTTTGCTTTATAGTCTTACTCTTTTAGATATCTTAAAATCATTTCTCTAATTAGCACCTGATGTTTATGAAGGAAGAAGGAAATAGTCATCCCTCTTAGCCTCAGGGAATGTGTCCCAAGTCTCCAGTGGGTGCCTGAACCTGGGGATAGTACCCGCCCCCTGTATACATGAGGGGGTGGGTACTGATAACCATCTGATAACCAAGGCGGCTACTGAGTGACTCAGGGACAGGAGGCACAGACAGCATGGAGACTTAGGGCACAGGGATGATTTGCGTTCTGGGTGGGAAAGAGCAACACAGCACGAGATTTCATCACTCCCTGTTAGCTGGGCTTAGGTGAAATCGACATCCTGTGTCAGTTTGTTGTGTCACATTATGTGTCGCGTGTGTTGTCACTATACAACAAAACGATCTGCAGTATATGCATACACCCAGTTAGCTGGGAGACATTTTTTTTTTTTTTTTTTGAGACAGAGTCTTGCTCTGTTACCCAGGCTGGAGTGCAGTGGCGCAATCTTGGCTCACTGCAACCTCCACCTCTTCCAGGTTCAAGAGATTGTCCTGCCTCAGCCTTCTGAGTAGATGGGAGTACAGGTGTCCACCACCATGCACAACTAATTTTTGTATTTTCAGTAGAGATGGAGTTTCACTGCGTTGGCCAGGCTGGTCTCAAACTCCTGACCTCAGGTGATTCGCCCACCTCAGCCTCCCAAAGTGGTGGGATTACAGGCGTGATCCCCACCATGCCCAGCCAAATCATCTAAACTTTTAAGTCATGCCAAACATCACCAGCTTTAGGATTCTTTTGTTGGTGAGGTTTGAGTAATGGGGATTTTAAGGGAACTGTCAGCTTTCATGAAAACAGTGACAACCCCACTACTTGGAAATGCTTATTCAAATTAAACACTTCATCGAGTTAAAAACTGGAGCTTCCTAAGATTTAAAATGGATTATCAGACATGTAATATACTTGACACTCACCCCAAATCAGAATGACCTGGAATGAGCTGCATGCAGGCACACACATGTCATGAGCTGAGCCTGGGACACAGCGGTCCAGCATTCCTAACTCACACACACTCCTTCCTCACAACCTCCTATTCTTTATACTTTTAAACCAGAGCCCGTGAATTTATTCCAGAGAGCTGATGAATCCCCTGAAATGATGATGAAATAGGAGGCGTATGTGTGATTTTGTTAAAGAATCCACAACGTTTATCAGATTCTTAAAGCTGCGACCCATCCCCACCCCAGATGAGTTTATGAAATCCTGATTGAAGATTTTAAAATATTGGAGATTGTTAGTTGACTCATTCCATTTATTAAAATCCTCCTCTTACTGGGCAGGGGGAACACTTGACACTTTTGCTTAACAGGCTGAGTTCAGGCTACAGGAAACAGAGATTGTGTTTTTTTCTGTTCCAGCTATCCATAAAGACCTAGAAATAAAAACGTGAATTCTGTGAAATAGAAATCGTCATTTCTATTTAACAACAAAGTGTTACTGTATAACTGATATTTCATATGACTCTAACCACCAACAGGGTGGGGCACCCTCTCCATTTGATAGAAACTTTGGAACCAAAATCTCTGCCAGAGCTATGGAGTGGATCACTGCGAAACTCAAGGAGGCCTGGGGCAGAGGTAAGGGGTCCGCGGAGGGAGGCCGTCTGCCTTGGTGAAAATGCTGTCCTATCGGGGAGAAGTAGGGTATACTGGTTCCTTCTTCAGTCCAGTACTGAGCTGCGTGTGATGTTCTAACTCCTGCTGGTCTCTGAGCGTTGCTATTTAACCAACCTTGGATTCCTGGGATAAGGTCAGCTTGGGCGTGGGTAACATGTTCTCTTTTATCACTGCTAGATTCAACCTGAAGTTCTTTTGTGCAGGCTTTTTGCTCTGGAGATCTTGAGCATCAGCCCGCAGTTTCCCTCACAGTTTAAGTGGGGCCTTCTATTTTTTGGATGTATGTTAGGACAACCTCCTTGCAACTCCATCTGTCAGAACTTCCAGTTTTGAGGAAGATTTGGCTGCTGAATGAATTGTTCATGTTTGTAGAACTATGCATGTTTTTCCTTAAATCAGTTTTGTAAGTTACATATTCTAACAAATCTTTAGATAAACTGAAAAGTTTTAAAAAACATGACATTTTGTATAATACAATTGTTAATTGTTCCAATGTGGCTGGTCCCCACTCATTCCTGAGTGGCTGTTTGTGCCAGCATCTTTCTTGCCCCCACCCCCCTCAGCTTTCTTCAGTCATACCAGGTGTGTGCTTTTTTAGGGCAAACCATTATCACTGCCAATGTGCAACGTAGAAGAATGACAGTCTACAAAAAACAGTGATGTGAACAGTTTCAATTGGTTTGTCTTTTTGAAGAACTGACTGATTCTTTCTACATCGATTTTCTTTTGCTAATTTAGCTATGGATGTTTCTCACTCCTCTGTGTGTGTATTCGTGGGCATCAATTTCTTAAGGTAATTTCTCTATTCCACTATTTAGTGAAAAATTCTCTCCACTGAGAGGAAAAACAAAAGCTGCTTTCCAGGAAGCCATCAGGGCGATCCCACAAGAGCAGAGCTGCCCAGGCCAGGCGCTGGCCACACTGTGCAGTTGTTCTCAGCTGTTCTCGGCCGTTCTTGGCCATTCTCAGCCTCCCCCAGGCTTCCAGGCCAGGTTCAGGATGGTTGCCAGGAATCTCACTTCTCATCTCGCCCCATGATTCTGCTCTCCCACCTGCCCATGTGACAGGGTGTTGTTAATCTTTTTTAAAATCTTTTATAGGAAAAAAATTTACCACCGATGATTCCGTTTGTGTGCTGGGAATAAGCAAAAGAAACCTTATTTTTCAACCTGTGGCAGAGCTGAAGAAGCAAACGGATTTTGAGTAAGTTGGGGTCTTATTGCCTTAGCAAACCCAGCCAACGTGAGTACAGGACAGGAGAATGGCCATTGCTGTTGCTTTCGGCAACTCATTCAGGGGTTTGAGGAACTAGATTTTCTGAAGCTCAGTTAAAAAATACTAGGTCTTGGCCAGGCATGGCGGCTCACACCTATAATCCCAGCACTTTGGGAGGCCTAGGTGGGTGGATCACAAGGTCAAGAGATCAAGACCAGCCTGGCCCACATGGTGAAACCCCATCTCTACTAAAAAAACAAAAATTAGCCAGGTGTGGTGGTGTACACCTGTAGTCCCAGCTACTCAGGAGGCTGAGACAGGAGAAATCGCCTGAACCTGGGAGGCAGAGGTTGCAGTGAGCTGAGACTGCACCTCTGCTCTCCAGCCTGGGGACAGAGCGAGACTCTGTCTCAAAAGAACAACAATAAGAAACCACCACTAGGTCTTTGGGAAGAATTTTTAGAAATATAAAAGCAATGGTTTCATTTGACCCTGAAATTGGCTTTATTATCTAGTTGATTCAGCCGACCCTACAAACCCCGTGTTTCTGGCAAGACGGCTCACTGTGCTGGCCGTGGCATCTCCCAGCCTCACTGCTGTCCCCCCATCCCTCCACAGGCACAGGATTCCCAAAGAACAGTGGTGGCTCAAGCTGCGGCCCCTCATGAAGATCCTGGCCAAGTACATGGACAACTATGATGTGTCGGACTCAGGCCAGCTAGAGCACGTGCAGCCCAGCCCTGGAGCGTCTGACCCAGTCCTGCCTGCATGTACCTGCAACCTGGACTCACCGTGGACCATCTGTTTTTGTAACACTTAAGTTATTTATCAGCACTTTCTGAAAGTATTTGACATTAATACCTAACAAGCAAGCACCTGTCACCGACCGTGTGCCCCACCAGCTCCAGTGCGTGCTGTCTGGACTGTGTCTCATGCTTTCAGATGTGTGTATTAAACGTTTGCCTACAACTCCAACAGTCCTCCGTTTTAGTTTTTTAAGTAGGAGATTAAAACCTCAATCTATGGGTGGCTACTAATGGTTTTCTCAGCACTTTTGTGGGCAAAGATTATAAAAATATTTTCAGTAGGGATCACTGAACTATGCACAAGTCATAAAAGGAGAACAAAGCCAGTAGTTTACACAGGCCAAGGGGAATGCCATGTTTATTGCCATGTGTCAGTTTCCAACCACAGCAGCAGGCCAGGACCCTGGGCCTTGACCCCAGGCTCCTGCTCTCCTTAGAAAGTAAAAGAGAACACATGAATCTTACCTACTCGGCCTCTTGATTGCAATCCTAGCTGCATGTTAAAACCACCAAGGTGGGGGTTTGAAAAATCTGATAGCCAGTTTCTCGTCCAGTCCAAGCCACGGTCCTTGCTGGGACCTAATTTGGAATTCTCTGATGACTCTTGCCAGAGT